>NW_027436760.1:300000-437692 GCF_047716275.1 Strix uralensis
ACAAAAGCGATTCTGCGAAGCAATGGGAACACTTCTGTTTCCCAGGCACAGAGAAGGTGCTAGCAGGGAATTCTCTGCCTGCCTTTCCCCAGTGCTCTGCAAGCTCTCCAGGACAACATAAAATCTGGGGCTCTGTGCTTTCTTTCGTTCTGAACAAGTGTTACTGTTTTCTGCACAAAAGCGATTCTGCGAAGCAATGTGAACAGGCACAGAGAAGGTGCTAGCAGGGAATTCTCTGCCTGCCTTTCCCCAGTGCTCTGCAAGCTCTCCAGGACAACATAAAATCTGGGGCTCTGTGCTTTCTTTCGTTCTGAACAAGTGTTACTGTTTTCTGCACAAAAGCGATTCTGCGAAGCAATGTGAACACTTGTGCTTCCCAGGCACAGAGAAGGTGCTAGCAGGGAATTCTCTGCCTGCTTTTCCCCAGTGCTCTGCAAGCTCTCCAGGACAACATAAAATCTGGGGCTCTGTGCTTTCTTTTGTTCTGAACAAGTGTTACTGTTTTCTGCACAAAAGCGATTCTGCCAAGCAATGTGAACAGGCTCAGAAAAGGTGCTAGCAGGGAATTCTCTGCCTGCCTTTCCCCAGTGCTCTGCAAGCTCTCCAGGACAACATAGAATCTGGGGCTCTGTGCTTTCTTTTGTTCTGAACAAATGTTAGGGTTTTGTGCACAAAAGCGATTCTGCGAAGCAATGTGAAGACTTCTGCTTCCCAGGCACAGAGAAGGTGCTAGCAGGGAATTCTCTGCCTGCCTTTCCCCAGTGCTCTGCAAGCTCTCCAGGACAACATAAAATCTGGGGCTCTGTGCTTTCTTTCGTCTGAACAAGTGTTACTGTTTTCTGCACAAAAGCGATTCTGTGAAGCAATGTGAACAGGCACAGAGAAGGTGCTAGCAGGGAATTCTCTGCCTGCCTTTCCCCAGTGCTCTGCAAGCTCTCCAGGACAACATAAAATCTGGGGCTCTGTGCTTTCTTTCGTTCTGAACAAGTGTTACTGTTTTCTGCACAAAAGCGATTCTGCGAAGCAATGGGAACACTTCTGTTTCCCAGGCACAGAGAAGGTGCTAGCAGGGAATTCTCTGCCTGCCTTTCCCCAGTGCTCTGCAAGCTCTCCAGTACAACAGCAAATCTGGGGCTCTGTGCTTTCTTTCGTTCTGAACAAGTGTTACTGTTTTCTGCACAAAAGCGATTCTGCGAAGCAATGTGAAGACTTCTGCTTCCCAGGCACAGAGAAGGTGCTAGCAGGGAATTCTCTGCCTGCCTTTCCCCAGTGCTCTGCAAGCTCTCCAGGACAACATAAAATCTGGGGCTCTGTGCTTTCTTTTGTTCTGAACAAGTGTTAGGGTTTTCTGCACAAAAGCGATTCTGCGAAGCAATGTGAACACTTCTGCTTCCCAGGCACAGAGAAGGTGCTAGCAGGGAATTCTCTGCCTGCTTTTCCCCAGTGCTCTGCAAGCTCTCCAGGACAACATAAAATCTGGGGCTCTGTGCTTTCTTTCGTTCTGAACAAGTGTTACTGTTTTCTGCACAAAAGCGATTCTGCGAAGCAATGGGAACACTTCTGTTTCCCAGGCACAGAGAAGGTGCTAGCAGGGAATTCTCTGCCTGCCTTTCCCCAGTGCTCTGCAAGCTCTCCAGGACAACATAAAATCTGGGGCTCTGTGCTTTCTTTCGTTCTGAACAAGTGTTACTGTTTTCTGCACAAAAGCGATTCTGCGAAGCAATGGGAACACTTCTGTTTCCCAGGCACAGAGAAGGTGCTAGCAGGGAATTCTCTGCCTGCCTTTCCCCAGTGCTCTGCAAGCTCTCCAGGACAACATAAAATCTGGGGCTCTGTGCTTTCTTTCGTCTGAACAAGTGTTACTGTTTTCTGCACAAAAGCGATTCTGTGAAGCAATGTGAACAGGCACAGAGAAGGTGCTAGCAGGGAATTCTCTGCCTGCCTTTCCCCAGTGCTCTGCAAGCTCTCCAGGACAACATAAAAACTGGGGCTCTGTGCTTTCTTTCGTTCTGAACAAGTGTTACTGTTTTCTGCACAAAAGCGATTCTGCGAAGCAATGGGAACACTTCTGTTTCCCAGGCACAGAGAAGGTGCTAGCAGGGAATTCTCTGCCTGCCTTTCCCCAGTGCTCTGCAAGCTCTCCAGGACAACATAAAATCTGGGGCTCTGTGCTTTCTTTCGTTCTGAACAAGTGTTACTGTTTTCTGCACAAAAGCGATTCTGCGAAGCAATGTGAACAGGCACAGAGAAGGTGCTAGCAGGGAATTCTCTGCCTGCCTTTCCCCAGTGCTCTGCAAGCTCTCCAGGACAACATAAAATCTGGGGCTCTGTGCTTTCTTTCGTTCTGAACAAGTGTTACTGTTTTCTGCACAAAAGCGATTCTGCGAAGCAATGTGAACACTTCTGCTTCCCAGGCACAGAGAAGGTGCTAGCAGGGAATTCTCTGCCTGCCTTTCCCCAGTGCTCTGCAAGCTCTCCAGGACAACATAAAATCTGGGGCTCTGTGCTTTCTTTCGTCTGAACAAGTGTTACTGTTTTCTGCACAAAAGCGATTCAGCGAAGCAATGTGAACAGGCACAGAGAAGGTGCTAGCAGGGAATTCTCTGCCTGCCTTTCCCCAGTGCTCTGCAAGCTCTCCAGGACAACATAAAATCTGGGGCTCTGTGCTTTCTTTCGTTGTGAACAAGTGTTACTGTTTTCTGCACAAAAGTGATTCTGCGAAGCAATGTGAACACTTCTGCTTCCCAGGCACAGAGAAGGTGCTAGCAGGGAATTCTCTGCCTGCCTTTCCCCAGTGCTCTGCAAGCTCTCCAGGACAACAGCAAATCTGGGGCTCTGTGCTTTCTTTTGTTCTGAACAAGTGTTACTGTTTTCTGCACAAAAGCGATTCTGCGAAGCAATGTGAAGACTTCTGCTTCCCAGGCACAGAGAAGGTGCTAGCAGGGAATTCTCTGCCTGCTTTTCCCCAGTGCTCTGCAAGCTCTCCAGGACAACATAAAATCTGGGGCTCTGTGCTTTCTTTCGTCTGAACAAGTGTTACTGTTTTCTGCACAAAAGCGATTCTGTGAAGCAATGTGAACAGGCACAGAGAAGGTGCTAGCAGGGAATTCTCTGCCTGCCTTTCCCCAGTGCTCTGCAAGCTCTCCAGGACAACATAAAATCTGGGGCTCTGTGCTTTCTTTCGTTCTGAACAAGTGTTACTGTTTTCTGCACAAAAGCGATTCTGCGAAGCAATGGGAACACTTCTGTTTCCCAGGCACAGAGAAGGTGCTAGCAGGGAATTCTCTGCCTGCCTTTCCCCAGTGCTCTGCAAGCTCTCCAGGACAACATAAAATCTGGGGCTCTGTGCTTTCTTTCGTTCTGAACAAGTGTTACTGTTTTCTGCACAAAAGCGATTCTGCGAAGCAATGTGAACAGGCACAGAGAAGGTGCTAGCAGGGAATTCTCTGCCTGCCTTTCCCCAGTGCTCTGCAAGCTCTCCAGGACAACATAAAATCTGGGGCTCTGTGCTTTCTTTCGTTCTGAACAAGTGTTACTGTTTTCTGCACAAAAGCGATTCTGCGAAGCAATGTGAACACTTGTGCTTCCCAGGCACAGAGAAGGTGCTAGCAGGGAATTCTCTGCCTGCTTTTCCCCAGTGCTCTGCAAGCTCTCCAGGACAACATAAAATCTGGGGCTCTGTGCTTTCTTTTGTTCTGAACAAGTGTTACTGTTTTCTGCACAAAAGCGATTCTGCCAAGCAATGTGAACAGGCTCAGAAAAGGTGCTAGCAGGGAATTCTCTGCCTGCCTTTCCCCAGTGCTCTGCAAGCTCTCCAGGACAACATAGAATCTGGGGCTCTGTGCTTTCTTTTGTTCTGAACAAGTGTTAGGGTTTTGTGCACAAAAGCGATTCTGCGAAGCAATGTGAAGACTTCTGCTTCCCAGGCACAGAGAAGGTGCTAGCAGGGAATTCTCTGCCTGCCTTTCCCCAGTGCTCTGCAAGCTCTCCAGGACAACATAAAATCTGGGGCTCTGTGCTTTCTTTCGTCTGAACAAGTGTTACTGTTTTCTGCACAAAAGCGATTCTGTGAAGCAATGTGAACAGGCACAGAGAAGGTGCTAGCAGGGAATTCTCTGCCTGCCTTTCCCCAGTGCTCTGCAAGCTCTCCAGGACAACATAAAATCTGGGGCTCTGTGCTTTCTTTCGTTCTGAACAAGTGTTACTGTTTTCTGCACAAAAGCGATTCTGCGAAGCAATGGGAACACTTCTGTTTCCCAGGCACAGAGAAGGTGCTAGCAGGGAATTCTCTGCCTGCCTTTCCCCAGTGCTCTGCAAGCTCTCCAGTACAACAGCAAATCTGGGGCTCTGTGCTTTCTTTCGTTCTGAACAAGTGTTACTGTTTTCTGCACAAAAGTGATTCTGCGAAGCAATGTGAACACTTCTGCTTCCCAGGCACAGAGAAGGTGCTAGCAGGGAATTCTCTGCCTGCCTTTCCCCAGTGCTCTGCAAGCTCTCCAGGACAACATAAAATCTGGGGCTCTGTGCTTTCTTTTGTTCTGAACAAGTGTTACTGTTTTCTGCACAAAAGCGATTCTGCCAAGCAATGTGAACAGGCTCAGAAAAGGTGCTAGCAGGGAATTCTCTGCCTGCCTTTCCCCAGTGCTCTGCAAGCTCTCCAGGACAACATAGAATCTGGGGCTCTGTGCTTTCTTTTGTTCTGAACAAGTGTTACTGTTTTCTGCACAAAAGCGATTCTGCGAAGCAATGTGAAGACTTCTGCTTCCCAGGCACAGAGAAGGTGCTAGCAGGGAATTCTCTGCCTGCCTTTCCCCAGTGCTCTGCAAGCTCTCCAGGACAACATAAAATCTGGGGCTCTGTGCTTTCTTTCGTCTGAACAAGTGTTACTGTTTTCTGCACAAAAGCGATTCTGCGAAGCAATGTGAACAGGCACAGAGAAGGTGCTAGCAGGGAATTCTCTGCCTGCCTTTCCCCAGTGCTCTGCAAGCTCTCCAGGACAACATAAAATCTGGGGCTCTGTGCTTTCTTTCGTTCTGAACAAGTGTTACTGTTTTCTGCACAAAAGCGATTCTGCGAAGCAATGGGAACACTTCTGTTTCCCAGGCACAGAGAAGGTGCTAGCAGGGAATTCTCTGCCTGCTTTTCCCCAGTGCTCTGCAAGCTCTCCAGGACAACAGCAAATCTGGGGCTCTGTGCTTTCTTTCGTTCTGAACAAGTGTTACTGTTTTCTGCACAAAAGCGATTCTGCGAAGCAATGGGAACACTTCTGTTTCCCAGGCACAGAGAAGGTGCTAGCAGGGAATTCTCTGCCTGCTTTTCCCCAGTGCTCTGCAAGCTCTCCAGGACAACATAAAATCTGGGGCTCTGTGCTTTCTTTCGTTCTGAACAAGTGTTACTGTTTTCTGCACAAAAGCGATTCTGCGAAGCAATGTGAACACTTCTGCTTCCCAGGCACAGAGAAGGTGCTAGCAGGGAATTCTCTGCCTGCCTTTCCCCAGTGCTCTGCAAGCTCTCCAGGACAACATAAAATCTGGGGCTCTGTGCTTTCTTTTGTTCTGAACAAGTGTTAGGGTTTTCTGCACAAAAGCGATTCTGCGAAGCAATGTGAACACTTCTGCTTCCCAGGCACAGAGAAGGTGCTAGCAGGGAATTCTCTGCCTGCCTTTCCCCAGTGCTCTGCAAGCTCTCCAGGACAACATAAAATCTGGGGCTCTGTGCTTTCTTTCGTCTGAACAAGTGTTACTGTTTTCTGCACAAAAGCGATTCAGCGAAGCAATGTGAACAGGCACAGAGAAGGTGCTAGCAGGGAATTCTCTGCCTGCCTTTCCCCAGTGCTCTGCAAGCTCTCCAGGACAACATAAAATCTGGGGCTCTGTGCTTTCTTTTGTTCTGAACAAGTGTTAGGGTTTAGTGCACAAAAGCGATTCTGCGAAGCAATGTGAAGACTTCTGCTTCCCAGGCACAGAGAAGGTGCTAGCAGGGAATTCTCTGCCTGCCTTTCCCCAGTGCTCTGCAAGCTCTCCAGGACAACATAAAATCTGGGGCTCTGTGCTTTCTTTCGTTCTGAACAAGTGTTACTGTTTTCTGCACAAAAGCGATTCTGCGAAGCAATGTGAACACTTCTGTTTCCCAGGCACAGAGAAGGTGCTAGCAGGGAATTCTCTGCCTGCTTTTCCCCAGTGCTCTGCAAGCTCTCCAGGACAACATAAAATCTGGGGCTCTGTGCTTTCTTTCGTTCTGAACAAGTGTTACTGTTTTCTGCACAAAAGCGATTCTGCGAAGCAATGTGAAGACTTCTGCTTCCCAGGCACAGAGAAGGTGCTAGCAGGGAATTCTCTGCCTGCTTTTCCCCAGTGCTCTGCAAGCTCTCCAGGACAACAGCAAATCTGGGGCTCTGTGCTTTCTTTCGTTGTGAACAAGTGTTACTGTTTTCTGCACAAAAGTGATTCTGCGAAGCAATGTGAACACTTCTGCTTCCCAGGCACAGAGAAGGTGCTAGCAGGGAATTCTCTGCCTGCCTTTCCCCAGTGCTCTGCAAGCTCTCCAGGACAACATAAAATCTGGGGCTCTGTGCTTTCTTTTGTTCTGAACAAGTGTTACTGTTTTCTGCACAAAAGCGATTCTGCGAAGCAATGTGAAGACTTCTGCTTCCCAGGCACAGAGAAGGTGCTAGCAGGGAATTCTCTGCCTGCCTTTCCCCAGTGCTCTGCAAGCTCTCCAGGACAACATAAAATCTGGGGCTCTGTGCTTTCTTTCGTCTGAACAAGTGTTACTGTTTTCTGCACAAAAGCGATTCTGTGAAGCAATGTGAACAGGCACAGAGAAGGTGCTAGCAGGGAATTCTCTGCCTGCCTTTCCCCAGTGCTCTGCAAGCTCTCCAGGACAACATAAAATCTGGGGCTCTGTGCTTTCTTTCGTTCTGAACAAGTGTTACTGTTTTCTGCACAAAAGCGATTCTGCGAAGCAATGGGAACACTTCTGTTTCCCAGGAACAGAGAAGGTGCTAGCAGGGAATTCTCTGCCTGCCTTTCCCCAGTGCTCTGCAAGCTCTCCAGGACAACATAAAATCTGGGGCTCTGTGCTTTCTTTCGTTCTGAACAAGTGTTACTGTTTTCTGCACAAAAGCGATTCTGCGAAGCAATGTGAACAGGCACAGAGAAGGTGCTAGCAGGGAATTCTCTGCCTGCCTTTCCCCAGTGCTCTGCAAGCTCTCCAGGACAACATAAAATCTGGGGCTCTGTGCTTTCTTTTGTTCTGAACAAGTGTTAGGGTTTTGTGCACAAAAGCGATTCTGCGAAGCAATGTGAACACTTCTGCTTCCCAGGCACAGAGAAGGTGCTAGCAGGGAATTCTCTGCCTGCCTTTCCCCAGTGCTCTGCAAGCTCTCCAGGACAACATAAAATCTGGGGCTCTGTGCTTTCTTTCGTCTGAACAAGTGTTACCGTTTTCTGCACAAAAGCGATTCAGCGAAGCAATGTGAACAGGCACAGAGAAGGTGCTAGCAGGGAATTCTCTGCCTGCCTTTCCCCAGTGCTCTGCAAGCTCTCCAGGACAACATAGAATCTGGGGCTCTGTGCTTTCTTTTGTTCTGAACAAGTGTTAGGGTTTAGTGCACAAAAGCGATTCTGCGAAGCAATGTGAACACTTCTGCTTCCCAGGCACAGAGAAGGTGCTAGCAGGGAATTCTCTGCCTGCCTTTCCCCAGTGCTCTGCAAGCTCTCCAGGACAACATAGAATCTGGGGCTCTGTGCTTTCTTTCGTTGTGAACAAGTGTTACTGTTTTCTGCACAAAAGTGATTCTGCGAAGCAATGTGAACACTTCTGCTTCCCAGGCACAGAGAAGGTGCTAGCAGGGAATTCTCTGCCTGCCTTTCCCCAGTGCTCTGCAAGCTCTCCAGGACAACATAAAATCTGGGGCTCTGTGCTTTCTTTTGTTCTGAACAAGTGTTACTGTTTTCTGCACAAAAGCGATTCTGCGAAGCAATGTGAAGACTTCTGCTTCCCAGGCACAGAGAAGGTGCTAGCAGGGAATTCTCTGCCTGCTTTTCCCCAGTGCTCTGCAAGCTCTCCAGGACAACATAAAATCTGGGGCTCTGTGCTTTCTTTCGTCTGAACAAGTGTTACTGTTTTCTGCACAAAAGCGATTCTGTGAAGCAATGTGAACAGGCACAGAGAAGGTGCTAGCAGGGAATTCTCTGCCTGCCTTTCCCCAGTGCTCTGCAAGCTCTCCAGGACAACATAAAATCTGGGGCTCTGTGCTTTCTTTCGTTCTGAACAAGTGTTACTGTTTTCTGCACAAAAGCGATTCTGCGAAGCAATGTGAACAGGCACAGAGAAGGTGCTAGCAGGGAATTCTCTGCCTGCCTTTCCCCAGTGCTCTGCAAGCTCTCCAGGACAACATAAAATCTGGGGCTCTGTGCTTTCTTTCGTTCTGAACAAGTGTTACTGTTTTCTGCACAAAAGCGATTCTGCGAAGCAATGTGAAGACGTCTGCTTCCCAGGCACAGAGAAGGTGCTAGCAGGGAATTCTCTGCCTGCTTTTCCCCAGTGCTCTGCAAGCTCTCCAGGACAACATAAAATCTGGGGCTCTGTGCTTTCTTTTGTTCTGAACAAGTGTTACTGTTTTCTGCACAAAAGCGATTCTGCCAAGCAATGTGAACAGGCTCAGAAAAGGTGCTAGCAGGGAATTCTCTGCCTGCTTTTCCCCAGTGCTCTGCAAGCTCTCCAGGACAACATAGAATCTGGGGCTCTGTGCTTTCTTTTGTTCTGAACAAGTGTTAGGGTTTTGTGCACAAAAGCGATTCTGCGAAGCAATGTGAAGGCTTCTGCTTCCCAGGCACAGAGAAGGTGCTAGCAGGGAATTCTCTGCCTGCCTTTCCCCAGTGCTCTGCAAGCTCTCCAGGACAACATAAAATCTGGGGCTCTGTGCTTTCTTTCGTCTGAACAAGTGTTACTGTTTTCTGCACAAAAGCGATTCTGTGAAGCAATGTGAACAGGCACAGAGAAGGTGCTAGCAGGGAATTCTCTGCCTGCCTTTCCCCAGTGCTCTGCAAGCTCTCCAGGACAACATAAAATCTGGGGCTCTGTGCTTTCTTTCGTTCTGAACAAGTGTTACTGTTTTCTGCACAAAAGTGATTCTGCGAAGCAATGTGAACACTTCTGCTTCCCAGGCACAGAGAAGGTGCTAGCAGGGAATTCTCTGCCTGCCTTTCCCCAGTGCTCTGCAAGCTCTCCAGGACAACATAAAATCTGGGGCTCTGTGCTTTCTTTTGTTCTGAACAAGTGTTACTGTTTTCTGCACAAAAGCGATTCTGCCAAGCAATGTGAACAGGCTCAGAAAAGGTGCTAGCAGGGAATTCTCTGCCTGCCTTTCCCCAGTGCTCTGCAAGCTCTCCAGGACAACATAGAATCTGGGGCTCTGTGCTTTCTTTCGTCTGAACAAGTGTTACTGTTTTCTGCACAAAAGCGATTCTGCGAAGCAATGTGAACAGGCACAGAGAAGGTGCTAGCAGGGAATTCTCTGCCTGCCTTTCCCCAGTGCTCTGCAAGCTCTCCAGGACAACATAAAATCTGGGGCTCTGTGCTTTCTTTCGTTCTGAACAAGTGTTACTGTTTTCTGCACAAAAGCGATTCTGCGAAGCAATGTGAACACTTCTGTTTCCCAGGCACAGAGAAGGTGCTAGCAGGGAATTCTCTGCCTGCTTTTCCCCAGTGCTCTGCAAGCTCTCCAGGACAACATAAAATCTGGGGCTCTGTGCTTTCTTTCGTTCTGAACAAGTGTTACTGTTTTCTGCACAAAAGCGATTCTGCGAAGCAATGTGAAGACGTCTGCTTCCCAGGCACAGAGAAGGTGCTAGCAGGGAATTCTCTGCCTGCCTTTCCCCAGTGCTCTGCAAGCTCTCCAGGACAACATAAAATCTGGGGCTCTGTGCTTTCTTTCGTTGTGAACAAGTGTTACTGTTTTCTGCACAAAAGTGATTCTGCGAAGCAATGTGAACACTTCTGCTTCCCAGGCACAGAGAAGGTGCTAGCAGGGAATTCTCTGCCTGCCTTTCCCCAGTGCTCTGCGAGCTCTCCAGGACAACATAAAATCTGGGGCTCTGTGCTTTCTTTTGTTCTGAACAAGTGTTACTGTTTTCTGCACAAAAGCGATTCTGCGAAGCAATGTGAAGACTTCTGCTTCCCAGGCACAGAGAAGGTGCTAGCAGGGAATTCTCTGCCTGCTTTTCCCCAGTGCTCTGCAAGCTCTCCAGGACAACATAAAATCTGGGGCTCTGTGCTTTCTTTTGTTCTGAACTAGTGTTACTGTTTTCTGCACAAAAGCGATTCTGCCAAGCAATGTGAACAGGCTCAGAAAAGGTGCTAGCAGGGAATTCTCTGCCTGCCTTTCCCCAGTGCTCTGCAAGCTCTCCAGGACAACATAGAATCTGGGGCTCTGTGCTTTCTTTTGTTCTGAACAAGTGTTAGGGTTTTGTGCACAAAAGCGATTCTGCGAAGCAATGTGAAGGCTTCTGCTTCCCAGGCACAGAGAAGGTGCTAGCAGGGAATTCTCTGCCTGCCTTTCCCCAGTGCTCTGCAAGCTCTCCAGGACAACATAAAATCTGGGGCTCTGTGCTTTCTTTCGTCTGAACAAGTGTTACTGTTTTCTGCACAAAAGCGATTCTGTGAAGCAATGTGAACAGGCACAGAGAAGGTGCTAGCAGGGAATTCTCTGCCTGCCTTTCCCCAGTGCTCTGCAAGCTCTCCAGGACAACATAAAATCTGGGGCTCTGTGCTTTCTTTCGTTCTGAACAAGTGTTACTGTTTTCTGCACAAAAGTGATTCTGCGAAGCAATGTGAACACTTCTGCTTCCCAGGCACAGAGAAGGTGCTAGCAGGGAATTCTCTGCCTGCCTTTCCCCAGTGCTCTGCAAGCTCTCCAGGACAACATAAAATCTGGGGCTCTGTGCTTTCTTTTGTTCTGAACAAGTGTTACTGTTTTCTGCACAAAAGCGATTCTGCCAAGCAATGTGAACAGGCTCAGAAAAGGTGCTAGCAGGGAATTCTCTGCCTGCCTTTCCCCAGTGCTCTGCAAGCTCTCCAGGACAACATAGAATCTGGGGCTCTGTGCTTTCCTTCGTTCTGAACAAGTGTTACTGTTTTCTGCACAAAAGCGATTCTGCGAAGCAATGTGAACAGGCACAGAGAAGGTGCTAGCAGGGAATTCTCTGCCTGCCTTTCCCCAGTGCTCTGCAAGCTCTCCAGGACAACATAAAATCTGGGGCTCTGTGCTTTCTTTCGTTCTGAACAAGTGTTACTGTTTTCTGCACAAAAGCGATTCTGCGAAGCAATGTGAACACTTCTGCTTCCCAGGCACAGAGAAGGTGCTAGCAGGGAATTCTCTGCCTGCTTTTCCCCAGTGCTCTGCAAGCTCTCCAGGACAACATAAAATCTGGGGCTCTGTGCTTTCTTTCGTTCTGAACAAGTGTTAGGGTTTTCTGCACAAAAGCGATTCTGCGAAGCAATGTGAAGACGTCTGCTTCCCAGGCACAGAGAAGGTGCTAGCAGGGAATTCTCTGCCTGCCTTTCCCCAGTGCTCTGCAAGCTCTCCAGGACAACATAAAATCTGGGGCTCTGTGCTTTCTTTCGTTGTGAACAAGTGTTACTGTTTTCTGCACAAAAGTGATTCTGCGAAGCAATGTGAACACTTCTGCTTCCCAGGCACAGAGAAGGTGCTAGCAGGGAATTCTCTGCCTGCCTTTCCCCAGTGCTCTGCGAGCTCTCCAGGACAACATAAAATCTGGGGCTCTGTGCTTTCTTTTGTTCTGAACAAGTGTTACTGTTTTCTGCACAAAAGCGATTCTGCGAAGCAATGTGAAGACTTCTGCTTCCCAGGCACAGAGAAGGTGCTAGCAGGGAATTCTCTGCCTGCTTTTCCCCAGTGCTCTGCAAGCTCTCCAGGACAACATAAAATCTGGGGCTCTGTGCTTTCTTTTGTCTGAACAAGTGTTACTGTTTTCTGCACAAAAGCGATTCTGCGAAGCAATGTGAACACTTGTGCTTCCCAGGCACAGAGAAGGTGCTAGCAGGGAATTCTCTGCCTGCTTTTCCCGAGTGCTCTGCAAGCTCTCCAGGACAACATAAAATCTGGGGCTCTGTGCTTTCTTTCGTTCTGAACAAGTGTTACTGTTTTCTGCACAAAAGCGATTCTGCGAAGCAATGGGAACACTTCTGTTTCCCAGGCACAGAGAAGGTGCTAGCAGGGAATTCTCTGCCTGCCTTTCCCCAGTGCTCTGCAAGCTCTCCAGGACAACATAAAATCTGGGGCTCTGTGCTTTCTTTCGTTCTGAACAAGTGTTACTGTTTTCTGCACAAAAGCGATTCTGCGAAGCAATGTGAACAGGCACAGAGAAGGTGCTAGCAGGGAATTCTCTGCCTGCCTTTCCCCAGTGCTCTGCAAGCTCTCCAGGACAACATAAAATCTGGGGCTCTGTGCTTTCTTTCGTTCTGAACAAGTGTTACTGTTTTCTGCACAAAAGCGATTCTGCGAAGCAATGTGAACACTTGTGCTTCCCAGGCACAGAGAAGGTGCTAGCAGGGAATTCTCTGCCTGCTTTTCCCCAGTGCTCTGCAAGCTCTCCAGGACAACATAAAATCTGGGGCTCTGTGCTTTCTTTTGTTCTGAACAAGTGTTACTGTTTTCTGCACAAGAGCGATTCTGCCAAGCAATGTGAACAGGCTCAGAAAAGGTGCTAGCAGGGAATTCTCTGCCTGCCTTTCCCCAGTGCTCTGCAAGCTCTCCAGGACAACATAGAATCTGGGGCTCTGTGCTTTCTTTTGTTCTGAACAAGTGTTAGGGTTTTGTGCACAAAAGCGATTCTGCGAAGCAATGTGAAGACTTCTGCTTCCCAGGCACAGAGAAGGTGCTAGCAGGGAATTCTCTGCCTGCCTTTCCCCAGTGCTCTGCAAGCTCTCCAGGACAACATAAAATCTGGGGCTCTGTGCTTTCTTTCGTCTGAACAAGTGTTACTGTTTTCTGCACAAAAGCGATTCTGTGAAGCAATGTGAACAGGCACAGAGAAGGTGCTAGCAGGGAATTCTCTGCCTGCCTTTCCCCAGTGCTCTGCAAGCTCTCCAGGACAACATAAAATCTGGGGCTCTGTGCTTTCTTTCGTTCTGAACAAGTGTTACTGTTTTCTGCACAAAAGTGATTCTGCGAAGCAATGTGAACACTTCTGCTTCCCAGGCACAGAGAAGGTGCTAGCAGGGAATTCTCTGCCTGCCTTTCCCCAGTGCTCTGCAAGCTCTCCAGGACAACATAAAATCTGGGGCTCTGTGCTTTCTTTTGTTCTGAACAAGTGTTACTGTTTTCTGCACAAAAGCGATTCTGCCAAGCAATGTGAACAGGCTCAGAAAAGGTGCTAGCAGGGAATTCTCTGCCTGCCTTTCCCCAGTGCTCTGCAAGCTCTCCAGGACAACATAGAATCTGGGGCTCTGTGCTTTCTTTTGTTCTGAACAAGTGTTAGGGTTTTGTGCACAAAAGCGATTCTGCGAAGCAATGTGAAGACTTCTGCTTCCCAGGCACAGAGAAGGTGCTAGCAGGGAATTCTCTGCCTGCCTTTCCCCAGTGCTCTGCAAGCTCTCCAGGACAACATAAAATCTGGGGCTCTGTGCTTTCTTTCGTCTGAACAAGTGTTACTGTTTTCTGCACAAAAGCGATTCTGCGAAGCAATGTGAACAGGCACAGAGAAGGTGCTAGCAGGGAATTCTCTGCCTGCCTTTCCCCAGTGCTCTGCAAGCTCTCCAGGACAACATAAAATCTGGGGCTCTGTGCTTTCTTTCGTTCTGAACAAGTGTTACTGTTTTCTGCACAAAAGCGATTCTGCGAAGCAATGGGAACACTTCTGTTTCCCAGGCACAGAGAAGGTGCTAGCAGGGAATTCTCTGCCTGCTTTTCCCCAGTGCTCTGCAAGCTCTCCAGGACAACATAAAATCTGGGGCTCTGTGCTTTCTTTCGTTCTGAACAAGTGTTACTGTTTTCTGCACAAAAGCGATTCTGCGAAGCAATGGGAACACTTCTGTTTCCCAGGCACAGAGAAGGTGCTAGCAGGGAATTCTCTGCCTGCCTTTCCCCAGTGCTCTGCAAGCTCTCCAGGACAACATAAAATCTGGGGCTCTGTGCTTTCTTTCGTCTGAACAAGTGTTACTGTTTTCTGCACAAAAGCGATTCTGCGAAGCAATGTGAACAGGCACAGAGAAGGTGCTAGCAGGGAATTCTCTGCCTGCCTTTCCCCAGTGCTCTGCAAGCTCTCCAGGACAACATAGAATCTGGGGCTCTGTGCTTTCTTTTGTTCTGAACAAGTGTTAGGGTTTAGTGCACAAAAGCGATTCTGCGAAGCAATGTGAAGACTTCTGCTTCCCAGGCACAGAGAAGGTGCTAGCAGGGAATTCTCTGCCTGCTTTTCCCCAGTGCTCTGCAAGCTCTCCAGGACAACATAAAATCTGGGGCTCTGTGCTTTCTTTCGTTGTGAACAAGTGTTACTGTTTTCTGCACAAAAGCGATTCTGCCAAGCAATGTGAACAGGCTCAGAAAAGGTGCTAGCAGGGAATTCTCTGCCTGCCTTTCCCCAGTGCTCTGCAAGCTCTCCAGGACAACATAGAATCTGGGGCTCTGTGCTTTCTTTTGTTCTGAACAAGTGTTAGGGTTTTGTGCACAAAAGCGATTCTGCGAAGCAATGTGAAAACTTCTGCTTCCCAGGCACAGAGAAGGTGCTAGCAGGGAATTCTCTGCCTGCCTTTCCCCAGTGCTCTGCAAGCTCTCCAGGACAACATAAAATCTGGGGCTCTGTGCTTTCTTTCGTCTGAACAAGTGTTACTGTTTTCTGCACAAAAGCGATTCTGTGAAGCAATGTGAACAGGCACAGAGAAGGTGCTAGCAGGGAATTCTCTGCCTGCCTTTCCCCAGTGCTCTGCAAGCTCTCCAGGACAACATAAAATCTGGGGCTCTGTGCTTTCTTTCGTTCTGAACAAGTGTTACTGTTTTCTGCACAAAAGTGATTCTGCGAAGCAATGTGAACACTTCTGCTTCCCAGGCACAGAGAAGGTGCTAGCAGGGAATTCTCTGCCTGCCTTTCCCCAGTGCTCTGCAAGCTCTCCAGGACAACATAAAATCTGGGGCTCTGTGCTTTCTTTTGTTCTGAACAAGTGTTACTGTTTTCTGCACAAAAGCGATTCTGCCAAGCAATGTGAACAGGCTCAGAAAAGGTGCTAGCAGGGAATTCTCTGCCTGCCTTTCCCCAGTGCTCTGCAAGCTCTCCAGGACAACATAAAATCTGGGGCTCTGTGCTTTCTTTTGTTCTGAACAAGTGTTAGGGTTTTGTGCACAAAAGCGATTCTGCGAAGCAATGGGAACACTTCTGTTTCCCAGGCACAGAGAAGGTGCTAGCAGGGAATTCTCTGCCTGCCTTTCCCCAGTGCTCTGCAAGCTCTCCAGGACAACATAAAATCTGGGGCTCTGTGCTTTCTTTCGTCTGAACAAGTGTTACTGTTTTCTGCACAAAAGCGATTCTGCGAAGCAATGTGAACAGGCACAGAGAAGGTGCTAGCAGGGAATTCTCTGCCTGCCTTTCCCCAGTGCTCTGCAAGCTCTCCAGGACAACATAAAATCTGGGGCTCTGTGCTTTCTTTCGTTCTGAACAAGTGTTACTGTTTTCTGCACAAAAGCGATTCTGCGAAGCAATGGGAACACTTCTGTTTCCCAGGCACAGAGAAGGTGCTAGCAGGGAATTCTCTGCCTGCCTTTCCCCAGTGCTCTGCAAGCTCTCCAGGACAACATAAATCTGGGGCTCTGTGCTTTCTTTAGTCTGAACAAGTGTTACTGTTTTCTGCACAAAAGCGATTCAGCGAAGCAATGTGAACAGGCACAGAGAAGGTGCTAGCAGGGAATTCTCTGCCTGCCTTTCCCCAGTGCTCTGCAAGCTCTCCAGGACAACATAGAATCTGGGGCTCTGTGCTTTCTTTTGTTCTGAACAAGTGTTAGGGTTTAGTGCACAAAAGCGATTCTGCGAAGCAATGTGAAGACTTCTGCTTCCCAGGCACAGAGAAGGTGCTAGCAGGGAATTCTCTGCCTGCTTTTCCCCAGTGCTCTGCAAGCTCTCCAGGACAACATAAAATCTGGGGCTCTGTGCTTTCTTTCGTTCTGAACAAGTGTTACTGTTTTCTGCACAAAAGCGATTCTGCGAAGCAATGGGAACACTTCTGTTTCCCAGGCACAGAGAAGGTGCTAGCAGGGAATTCTCTGCCTGCCTTTCCCCAGTGCTCTGCAAGCTCTCCAGGACAACATAAAATCTGGGGCTCTGTGCTTTCTTTCGTCTGAACAAGTGTTACTGTTTTCTGCACAAAAGCGATTCTGCGAAGCAATGTGAACAGGCACAGAGAAGGTGCTAGCAGGGAATTCTCTGCCTGCCTTTCCCCAGTGCTCTGCAAGCTCTCCAGGACAACATAGAATCTGGGGCTCTGTGCTTTCTTTTGTTCTGAACAAGTGTTAGGGTTTAGTGCACAAAAGCGATTCTGCGAAGCAATGTGAAGACTTCTGCTTCCCAGGCACAGAGAAGGTGCTAGCAGGGAATTCTCTGCCTGCCTTTCCCCAGTGCTCTGCAAGCTCTCCAGGACAACATAAAATCTGGGGCTCTGTGCTTTCTTTCGTCTGAACAAGTGTTACTGTTTTCTGCACAAAAGCGATTCTGTGAAGCAATGTGAACAGGCACAGAGAAGGTGCTAGCAGGGAATTCTCTGCCTGCCTTTCCCCAGTGCTCTGCAAGCTCTCCAGGACAACATAAAATCTGGGGCTCTGTGCTTTCTTTCGTTCTGAACAAGTGTTACTGTTTTCTGCACAAAAGTGATTCTGCGAAGCAATGTGAACACTTCTGCTTCCCAGGCACAGAGAAGGTGCTAGCAGGGAATTCTCTGCCTGCCTTTCCCCAGTGCTCTGCAAGCTCTCCAGGACAACATAAAATCTGGGGCTCTGTGCTTTCTTTTGTTCTGAACAAGTGTTACTGTTTTCTGCACAAAAGCGATTCTGCCAAGCAATGTGAACAGGCTCAGAAAAGGTGCTAGCAGGGAATTCTCTGCCTGCCTTTCCCCAGTGCTCTGCAAGCTCTCCAGGACAACATAAAATCTGGGGCTCTGTGCTTTCTTTTGTTCTGAACAAGTGTTAGGGTTTTGTGCACAAAAGCGATTCTGCGAAGCAATGGGAACACTTCTGTTTCCCAGGCACAGAGAAGGTGCTAGCAGGGAATTCTCTGCCTGCCTTTCCCCAGTGCTCTGCAAGCTCTCCAGGACAACATAAAATCTGGGGCTCTGTGCTTTCTTTCGTCTGAACAAGTGTTACTGTTTTCTGCACAAAAGCGATTCTGCGAAGCAATGTGAACAGGCACAGAGAAGGTGCTAGCAGGGAATTCTCTGCCTGCCTTTCCCCAGTGCTCTGCAAGCTCTCCAGGACAACATAAAATCTGGGGCTCTGTGCTTTCTTTCGTTCTGAACAAGTGTTACTGTTTTCTGCACAAAAGCGATTCTGCGAAGCAATGGGAACACTTCTGTTTCCCAGGCACAGAGAAGGTGCTAGCAGGGAATTCTCTGCCTGCCTTTCCCCAGTGCTCTGCAAGCTCTCCAGGACAACATAAATCTGGGGCTCTGTGCTTTCTTTAGTCTGAACAAGTGTTACTGTTTTCTGCACAAAAGCGATTCAGCGAAGCAATGTGAACAGGCACAGAGAAGGTGCTAGCAGGGAATTCTCTGCCTGCCTTTCCCCAGTGCTCTGCAAGCTCTCCAGGACAACATAGAATCTGGGGCTCTGTGCTTTCTTTTGTTCTGAACAAGTGTTAGGGTTTAGTGCACAAAAGCGATTCTGCGAAGCAATGTGAAGACTTCTGCTTCCCAGGCACAGAGAAGGTGCTAGCAGGGAATTCTCTGCCTGCTTTTCCCCAGTGCTCTGCAAGCTCTCCAGGACAACATAAAATCTGGGGCTCTGTGCTTTCTTTCGTTCTGAACAAGTGTTACTGTTTTCTGCACAAAAGCGATTCTGCGAAGCAATGGGAACACTTCTGTTTCCCAGGCACAGAGAAGGTGCTAGCAGGGAATTCTCTGCCTGCCTTTCCCCAGTGCTCTGCAAGCTCTCCAGGACAACATAAAATCTGGGGCTCTGTGCTTTCTTTCGTCTGAACAAGTGTTACTGTTTTCTGCACAAAAGCGATTCTGCGAAGCAATGTGAACAGGCACAGAGAAGGTGCTAGCAGGGAATTCTCTGCCTGCCTTTCCCCAGTGCTCTGCAAGCTCTCCAGGACAACATAGAATCTGGGGCTCTGTGCTTTCTTTTGTTCTGAACAAGTGTTAGGGTTTAGTGCACAAAAGCGATTCTGCGAAGCAATGTGAAGACTTCTGCTTCCCAGGCACAGAGAAGGTGCTAGCAGGGAATTCTCTGCCTGCTTTTCCCCAGTGCTCTGCAAGCTCTCCAGGACAACATAAAATCTGGGGCTCTGTGCTTTCTTTCGTTGTGAACAAGTGTTACTGTTTTCTGCACAAAAGCGATTCTGCCAAGCAATGTGAACAGGCTCAGAAAAGGTGCTAGCAGGGAATTCTCTGCCTGCCTTTCCCCAGTGCTCTGCAAGCTCTCCAGGACAACATAGAATCTGGGGCTCTGTGCTTTCTTTTGTTCTGAACAAGTGTTAGGGTTTTGTGCACAAAAGCGATTCTGCGAAGCAATGTGAAAACTTCTGCTTCCCAGGCACAGAGAAGGTGCTAGCAGGGAATTCTCTGCCTGCCTTTCCCCAGTGCTCTGCAAGCTTTCCAGGACAACATAAAATCTGGGGCTCTGTGCTTTCTTTCGTCTGAACAAGTGTTACTGTTTTCTGCACAAAAGCGATTCTGTGAAGCAATGTGAACAGGCACAGAGAAGGTGCTAGCAGGGAATTCTCTGCCTGCCTTTCCCCAGTGCTCTGCAAGCTCTCCAGGACAACATAAAATCTGGGGCTCTGTGCTTTCTTTCGTTCTGAACAAGTGTTACTGTTTTCTGCACAAAAGTGATTCTGCGAAGCAATGTGAACACTTCTGCTTCCCAGGCACAGAGAAGGTGCTAGCAGGGAATTCTCTGCCTGCCTTTCCCCAGTGCTCTGCAAGCTCTCCAGGACAACATAAAATCTGGGGCTCTGTGCTTTCTTTTGTTCTGAACAAGTGTTACTGTTTTCTGCACAAAAGCGATTCTGCCAAGCAATGTGAACAGGCTCAGAAAAGGTGCTAGCAGGGAATTCTCTGCCTGCCTTTCCCCAGTGCTCTGCAAGCTCTCCAGGACAACATAAAATCTGGGGCTCTGTGCTTTCTTTTGTTCTGAACAAGTGTTAGGGTTTTGTGCACAAAAGCGATTCTGCGAAGCAATGGGAACACTTCTGTTTCCCAGGCACAGAGAAGGTGCTAGCAGGGAATTCTCTGCCTGCCTTTCCCCAGTGCTCTGCAAGCTCTCCAGGACAACATAAAATCTGGGGCTCTGTGCTTTCTTTCGTCTGAACAAGTGTTACTGTTTTCTGCACAAAAGCGATTCTGCGAAGCAATGTGAACAGGCACAGAGAAGGTGCTAGCAGGGAATTCTCTGCCTGCCTTTCCCCAGTGCTCTGCAAGCTCTCCAGGACAACATAAAATCTGGGGCTCTGTGCTTTCTTTCGTTCTGAACAAGTGTTACTGTTTTCTGCACAAAAGCGATTCTGCGAAGCAATGGGAACACTTCTGTTTCCCAGGCACAGAGAAGGTGCTAGCAGGGAATTCTCTGCCTGCCTTTCCCCAGTGCTCTGCAAGCTCTCCAGGACAACATAAATCTGGGGCTCTGTGCTTTCTTTAGTCTGAACAAGTGTTACTGTTTTCTGCACAAAAGCGATTCAGCGAAGCAATGTGAACAGGCACAGAGAAGGTGCTAGCAGGGAATTCTCTGCCTGCCTTTCCCCAGTGCTCTGCAAGCTCTCCAGGACAACATAGAATCTGGGGCTCTGTGCTTTCTTTTGTTCTGAACAAGTGTTAGGGTTTAGTGCACAAAAGCGATTCTGCGAAGCAATGTGAAGACTTCTGCTTCCCAGGCACAGAGAAGGTGCTAGCAGGGAATTCTCTGCCTGCTTTTCCCCAGTGCTCTGCAAGCTCTCCAGGACAACATAAAATCTGGGGCTCTGTGCTTTCTTTCGTTCTGAACAAGTGTTACTGTTTTCTGCACAAAAGCGATTCTGCGAAGCAATGTGAACACTTCTGTTTCCCAGGCACAGAGAAGGTGCTAGCAGGGAATTCTCTGCCTGCTTTTCCCCAGTGCTCTGCAAGCTCTCCAGGACAACATAAAATCTGGGGCTCTGTGCTTTCTTTCGTTCTGAACAAGTGTTACTGTTTTCTGCACAAAAGCGATTCTGCGAAGCAATGTGAAGACGTCTGCTTCCCAGGCACAGAGAAGGTGCTAGCAGGGAATTCTCTGCCTGCCTTTCCCCAGTGCTCTGCAAGCTCACCAGGACAACATAAAATCTGGGGCTCTGTGCTTTCTTTCGTTGTGAACAAGTGTTACTGTTTTCTGCACAAAAGTGATTCTGCGAAGCAATGTGAACACTTCTGCTTCCCAGGCACAGAGAAGGTGCTAGCAGGGAATTCTCTGCCTGCCTTTCCCCACTGCTCTGCAAGCTCTCCAGGACAACATAAAATCTGGGGCTCTGTGCTTTCTTTTGTTCTGAACAAGTGTTACTGTTTTCTGCACAAAAGCGATTCTGCGAAGCAATGTGAAGACTTCTGCTTCCCAGGCACAGAGAAGGTGCTAGCAGGGAATTCTCTGCCTGCTTTTCCCCAGTGCTCTGCAAGCTCTCCAGGACAACATAAAATCTGGGGCTCTGTGCTTTCTTTCGTCTGAACAAGTGTTACTGTTTTCTGCACAAAAGCGATTCTGCGAAGCAATGTGAACAGGCACAGAGAAGGTGCTAGCAGGGAATTCTCTGCCTGCCTTTCCCCAGTGCTCTGCAAGCTCTCCAGGACAACATAAAATCTGGGGCTCTGTGCTTTCTTTCGTTCTGAACAAGTGTTACTGTTTTCTGCACAAAAGCGATTCTGCGAAGCAATGTGAACACTTGTGCTTCCCAGGCACAGAGAAGGTGCTAGCAGGGAATTCTCTGCCTGCTTTTCCCCAGTGCTCTGCAAGCTCTCCAGGACAACATAAAATCTGGGGCTCTGTGCTTTCTTTCGTCTGAACAAGTGTTACTGTTTTCTGCACAAAAGCGATTCTGTGAAGCAATGTGAACAGGCACAGAGAAGGTGCTAGCAGGGAATTCTCTGCCTGCCTTTCCCCAGTGCTCTGCAAGCTCTCCAGGACAACATAAAATCTGGGGCTCTGTGCTTTCTTTCGTTCTGAACAAGTGTTACTGTTTTCTGCACAAAAGCGATTCTGCGAAGCAATGGGAACACTTCTGTTTCCCAGGCACAGAGAAGGTGCTAGCAGGGAATTCTCTGCCTGCCTTTCCCCAGTGCTCTGCAAGCTCTCCAGGACAACATAAAATCTGGGGCTCTGTGCTTTCTTTTGTTCTGAACAAGTGTTACTGTTTTCTGCACAAAAGCGATTCTGCGAAGCAATGTGAACAGGCACAGAGAAGGTGCTAGCAGGGAATTCTCTGCCTGCCTTTCCCCAGTGCTCTGCAAGCTCTCCAGGACAACATAAAATCTGGGGCTCTGTGCTTTCTTTCGTTCTGAACAAGTGTTACTGTTTTCTGCACAAAAGCGATTCTGCGAAGCAATGTGAACACTTCTGCTTCCCAGGCACAGAGAAGGTGCTAGCAGGGAATTCTCTGCCTGCTTTTCCCCAGTGCTCTGCAAGCTCTCCAGGACAACATAAAATCTGGGGCTCTGTGCTTTCTTTTGTTCTGAACAAGTGTTACTGTTTTCTGCACAAAAGCGATTCTGCCAAGCAATGTGAACAGGCTCAGAAAAGGTGCTAGCAGGGAATTCTCTGCCTGCCTTTCCCCAGTGCTCTGCAAGCTCTCCAGGACAACATAGAATCTGGGGCTCTGTGCTTTCTTTTGTTCTGAACAAGTGTTAGGGTTTTGTGCACAAAAGCGATTCTGCGAAGCAATGTGAAGACTTCTGCTTCCCAGGCACAGAGAAGGTGCTAGCAGGGAATTCTCTGCCTGCCTTTCCCCAGTGCTCTGCAAGCTCTCCAGGACAACATAAAATCTGGGGCTCTGTGCTTTCTTTCGTCTGAACAAGTGTTACTGTTTTCTGCACAAAAGCGATTCTGTGAAGCAATGTGAACAGGCACAGAGAAGGTGCTAGCAGGGAATTCTCTGCCTGCCTTTCCCCAGTGCTCTGCAAGCTCTCCAGGACAACATAAAATCTGGGGCTCTGTGCTTTCTTTCGTTCTGAACAAGTGTTACTGTTTTCTGCACAAAAGCGATTCTGCGAAGCAATGTGAACACTTGTGCTTCCCAGGCACAGAGAAGGTGCTAGCAGGGAATTCTCTGCCTGCTTTTCCCCAGTGCTCTGCAAGCTCTCCAGGACAACATAAAATCTGGGGCTCTGTGCTTTCTTTCGTCTGAACAAGTGTTACTGTTTTCTGCACAAAAGCGATTCTGTGAAGCAATGTGAACAGGCACAGAGAAGGTGCTAGCAGGGAATTCTCTGCCTGCCTTTCCCCAGTGCTCTGCAAGCTCTCCAGGACAACATAAAATCTGGGGCTCTGTGCTTTCTTTCGTTCTGAACAAGTGTTACTGTTTTCTGCACAAAAGCGATTCTGCGAAGCAATGGGAACACTTCTGTTTCCCAGGCACAGAGAAGGTGCTAGCAGGGAATTCTCTGCCTGCCTTTCCCCAGTGCTCTGCAAGCTCTCCAGGACAACATAAAATCTGGGGCTCTGTGCTTTCTTTTGTTCTGAACAAGTGTTACTGTTTTCTGCACAAAAGCGATTCTGCGAAGCAATGTGAACAGGCACAGAGAAGGTGCTAGCAGGGAATTCTCTGCCTGCCTTTCCCCAGTGCTCTGCAAGCTCTCCAGGACAACATAAAATCTGGGGCTCTGTGCTTTCTTTCGTTCTGAACAAGTGTTACTGTTTTCTGCACAAAAGCGATTCTGCGAAGCAATGTGAACACTTGTGCTTCCCAGGCACAGAGAAGGTGCTAGCAGGGAATTCTCTGCCTGCTTTTCCCCAGTGCTCTGCAAGCTCTCCAGGACAACATAAAATCTGGGGCTCTGTGCTTTCTTTTGTTCTGAACAAGTGTTACTGTTTTCTGCACAAAAGCGATTCTGCCAAGCAATGTGAACAGGCTCAGAAAAGGTGCTAGCAGGGAATTCTCTGCCTGCCTTTCCCCAGTGCTCTGCAAGCTCTCCAGGACAACATAGAATCTGGGGCTCTGTGCTTTCTTTTGTTCTGAACAAGTGTTAGGGTTTTGTGCACAAAAGCGATTCTGCGAAGCAATGTGAAGACTTCTGCTTCCCAGGCACAGAGAAGGTGCTAGCAGGGAATTCTCTGCCTGCCTTTCCCCAGTGCTCTGCAAGCTCTCCAGGACAACATAAAATCTGGGGCTCTGTGCTTTCTTTCGTCTGAACAAGTGTTACTGTTTTCTGCACAAAAGCGATTCTGTGAAGCAATGTGAACAGGCACAGAGAAGGTGCTAGCAGGGAATTCTCTGCCTGCCTTTCCCCAGTGCTCTGCA
Organism: Strix uralensis; assembly: GCF_047716275.1. Classification (NCBI taxonomy): domain Eukaryota; kingdom Metazoa; phylum Chordata; class Aves; order Strigiformes; family Strigidae; genus Strix; species Strix uralensis. The sequence goes on from NW_027436760.1 coordinate 323,685, forward strand.
AGCTCTCCAGGACAACATAAAATCTGGGGCTCTGTGCTTTCTTTCGTTCTGAACAAGTGTTACTGTTTTCTGCACAAAAGTGATTCTGCGAAGCAATGTGAACACTTCTGCTTCCCAGGCACAGAGAAGGTGCTAGCAGGGAATTCTCTGCCTGCCTTTCCCCAGTGCTCTGCAAGCTCTCCAGGACAACATAAAATCTGGGGCTCTGTGCTTTCTTTTGTTCTGAACAAGTGTTACTGTTTTCTGCACAAAAGCGATTCTGCCAAGCAATGTGAACAGGCTCAGAAAAGGTGCTAGCAGGGAATTCTCTGCCTGCCTTTCCCCAGTGCTCTGCAAGCTCTCCAGGACAACATAGAATCTGGGGCTCTGTGCTTTCTTTTGTTCTGAACAAGTGTTAGGGTTTTGTGCACAAAAGCGATTCTGCGAAGCAATGTGAAGACTTCTGCTTCCCAGGCACAGAGAAGGTGCTAGCAGGGAATTCTCTGCCTGCCTTTCCCCAGTGCTCTGCAAGCTCTCCAGGACAACATAAAATCTGGGGCTCTGTGCTTTCTTTCGTCTGAACAAGTGTTACTGTTTTCTGCACAAAAGCGATTCTGCGAAGCAATGTGAACAGGCACAGAGAAGGTGCTAGCAGGGAATTCTCTGCCTGCCTTTCCCCAGTGCTCTGCAAGCTCTCCAGGACAACATAAAATCTGGGGCTCTGTGCTTTCTTTCGTTCTGAACAAGTGTTACTGTTTTCTGCACAAAAGCGATTCTGCGAAGCAATGGGAACACTTCTGTTTCCCAGGCACAGAGAAGGTGCTAGCAGGGAATTCTCTGCCTGCTTTTCCCCAGTGCTCTGCAAGCTCTCCAGGACAACATAAAATCTGGGGCTCTGTGCTTTCTTTCGTTCTGAACAAGTGTTACTGTTTTCTGCACAAAAGCGATTCTGCGAAGCAATGGGAACACTTCTGTTTCCCAGGCACAGAGAAGGTGCTAGCAGGGAATTCTCTGCCTGCCTTTCCCCAGTGCTCTGCAAGCTCTCCAGGACAACATAAAATCTGGGGCTCTGTGCTTTCTTTCGTCTGAACAAGTGTTACTGTTTTCTGCACAAAAGCGATTCTGCGAAGCAATGTGAACAGGCACAGAGAAGGTGCTAGCAGGGAATTCTCTGCCTGCCTTTCCCCAGTGCTCTGCAAGCTCTCCAGGACAACATAAAATCTGGGGCTCTGTGCTTTCTTTCGTTCTGAACAAGTGTTACTGTTTTCTGCACAAAAGCGATTCTGCGAAGCAATGTGAACACTTCTGCTTCCCAGGCACAGAGAAGGTGCTAGCAGGGAATTCTCTGCCTGCTTTTCCCCAGTGCTCTGCAAGCTCTCCAGGACAACATAAAATCTGGGGCTCTCTGCTTTCTTTTGTTCTGAACAAGTGTTACTGTTTTCTGCACAAAAGCGATTCTGCCAAGCAATGTGAACAGGCTCAGAAAAGGTGCTAGCAGGGAATTCTCTGCCTGCCTTTCCCCAGTGCTCTGCAAGCTCTCCAGGACAACATAGAATCTGGGGCTCTGTGCTTTCTTTTGTTCTGAACAAGTGTTAGGGTTTTGTGCACAAAAGCGATTCTGCGAAGCAATGTGAAGACTTCTGCTTCCCAGGCACAGAGAAAGTGCTAGCAGGGAATTCTCTGCCTGCCTTTCCCCAGTGCTCTGCAAGCTCTCCAGGACAACATAAAATCTGGGGCTCTGTGCTTTCTTTCGTCTGAACAAGTGTTACTGTTTTCTGCACAAAAGCGATTCTGTGAAGCAATGTGAACAGGCACAGAGAAGGTGCTAGCAGGGAATTCTCTGCCTGCCTTTCCCCAGTGCTCTGCAAGCTCTCCAGGACAACATAAAATCTGGGGCTCTGTGCTTTCTTTCGTTCTGAACAAGTGTTACTGTTTTCTGCACAAAAGCGATTCTGCGAAGCAATGTGAACACTTGTGCTTCCCATGCACAGAGAAGGTGCTAGCAGGGAATTCTCTGCCTGCTTTTCCCCAGTGCTCTGCAAGCTCTCCAGGACAACATAAAATCTGGGGCTCTGTGCTTTCTTTCGTCTGAACAAGTGTTACTGTTTTCTGCACAAAAGCGATTCTGTGAAGCAATGTGAACAGGCACAGAGAAGGTGCTAGCAGGGAATTCTCTGCCTGCCTTTCCCCAGTGCTCTGCAAGCTCTCCAGGACAACATAAAATCTGGGGCTCTGTGCTTTCTTTCGTTCTGAACAAGTGTTACTGTTTTCTGCACAAAAGCGATTCTGCGAAGCAATGGGAACACTTCTGTTTCCCAGGCACAGAGAAGCTGCTAGCAGGGAATTCTCTGCCTGCCTTTCCCCAGTGCTCTGCAAGCTCTCCAGGACAACATAAAATCTGGGGCTCTGTGCTTTCTTTTGTTCTGAACAAGTGTTACTGTTTTCTGCACAAAAGCGATTCTGCGAAGCAATGTGAACAGGCACAGAGAAGGTGCTAGCAGGGAATTCTCTGCCTGCCTTTCCCCAGTGCTCTGCAAGCTCTCCAGGACAACATAAAATCTGGGGCTCTGTGCTTTCTTTCGTTCTGAACAAGTGTTACTGTTTTCTGCACAAAAGCGATTCTGCGAAGCAATGTGAACACTTGTGCTTCCCAGGCACAGAGAAGGTGCTAGCAGGGAATTCTCTGCCTGCTTTTCCCCAGTGCTCTGCAAGCTCTCCAGGACAACATAAAATCTGGGGCTCTGTGCTTTCTTTTGTTCTGAACAAGTGTTACTGTTTTCTGCACAAAAGCGATTCTGCCAAGCAATGTGAACAGGCTCAGAAAAGGTGCTAGCAGGGAATTCTCTGCCTGCCTTTCCCCAGTGCTCTGCAAGCTCTCCAGGACAACATAGAATCTGGGGCTCTGTGCTTTCTTTTGTTCTGAACAAGTGTTAGGGTTTTGTGCACAAAAGCGATTCTGCGAAGCAATGTGAAGACTTCTGCTTCCCAGGCACAGAGAAGGTGCTAGCAGGGAATTCTCTGCCTGCCTTTCCCCAGTGCTCTGCAAGCTCTCCAGGACAACATAAAATCTGGGGCTCTGTGCTTTCTTTCGTCTGAACAAGTGTTACTGTTTTCTGCACAAAAGCGATTCTGTGAAGCAATGTGAACAGGCACAGAGAAGGTGCTAGCAGGGAATTCTCTGCCTGCCTTTCCCCAGTGCTCTGCAAGCTCTCCAGGACAACATAGAATCTGGGGCTCTGTGCTTTCTTTTGTTCTGAACAAGTGTTAGGGTTTTGTGCACAAAAGCGATTCTGCGAAGCAATGTGAAGACTTCTGCTTCCCAGGCACAGAGAAGGTGCTAGCAGGGAATTCTCTGCCTGCCTTTCCCCAGTGCTCTGCAAGCTCTCCAGGACAACATAAAATCTGGGGCTCTGTGCTTTCTTTCGTTCTGAACAAGTGTTACTGTTTTCTGCACAAAAGCGATTCTGCGAAGCAATGGGAACACTTCTGTTTCCCAGGCACAGAGAAGCTGCTAGCAGGGAATTCTCTGCCTGCCTTTCCCCAGTGCTCTGCAAGCTCTCCAGGACAACATAAAATCTGGGGCTCTGTGCTTTCTTTTGTTCTGAACAAGTGTTACTGTTTTCTGCACAAAAGCGATTCTGCGAAGCAATGTGAACAGGCACAGAGAAGGTGCTAGCAGGGAATTCTCTGCCTGCCTTTCCCCAGTGCTCTGCAAGCTCTCCAGGACAACATAAAATCTGGGGCTCTGTGCTTTCTTTCGTTCTGAACAAGTGTTACTGTTTTCTGCACAAAAGCGATTCTGCGAAGCAATGTGAACACTTGTGCTTCCCAGGCACAGAGAAGGTGCTAGCAGGGAATTCTCTGCCTGCTTTTCCCCAGTGCTCTGCAAGCTCTCCAGGACAACATAAAATCTGGGGCTCTGTGCTTTCTTTTGTTCTGAACAAGTGTTACTGTTTTCTGCACAAAAGCGATTCTGCCAAGCAATGTGAACAGGCTCAGAAAAGGTGCTAGCAGGGAATTCTCTGCCTGCCTTTCCCCAGTGCTCTGCAAGCTCTCCAGGACAACATAGAATCTGGGGCTCTGTGCTTTCTTTTGTTCTGAACAAGTGTTAGGGTTTTGTGCACAAAAGCGATTCTGCGAAGCAATGTGAAGACTTCTGCTTCCCAGGCACAGAGAAGGTGCTAGCAGGGAATTCTCTGCCTGCCTTTCCCCAGTGCTCTGCAAGCTCTCCAGGACAACATAAAATCTGGGGCTCTGTGCTTTCTTTCGTCTGAACAAGTGTTACTGTTTTCTGCACAAAAGCGATTCTGTGAAGCAATGTGAACAGGCACAGAGAAGGTGCTAGCAGGGAATTCTCTGCCTGCCTTTCCCCAGTGCTCTGCAAGCTCTCCAGGACAACATAAAATCTGGGGCTCTGTGCTTTCTTTCGTTGTGAACAAGTGTTACTGTTTTCTGCACAAAAGTGATTCTGCGAAGCAATGTGAACACTTCTGCTTCCCAGGCACAGAGAAGGTGCTAGCAGGGAATTCTCTGCCTGCCTTTCCCCAGTGCTCTGCAAGCTCTCCAGGACAACATAAAATCTGGGGCTCTGTGCTTTCTTTTGTTCTGAACAAGTGTTACTGTTTTCTGCACAAAAGCGATTCTGCCAAGCAATGTGAACAGGCTCAGAAAAGGTGCTAGCAGGGAATTCTCTGCCTGCCTTTCCCCAGTGCTCTGCAAGCTCTCCAGGACAACATAGAATCTGGGGCTCTGTGCTTTCTTTTGTTCTGAACAAGTGTTAGGGTTTTGTGCACAAAAGCGATTCTGCGAAGCAATGTGAAGACTTCTGCTTCCCAGGCACAGAGAAGGTGCTAGCAGGGAATTCTCTGCCTGCCTTTCCCCAGTGCTCTGCAAGCTCTCCAGGACAACATAAAATCTGGGGCTCTGTGCTTTCTTTCGTCTGAACAAGTGTTACTGTTTTCTGCACAAAAGCGATTCTGCGAAGCAATGTGAACAGGCACAGAGAAGGTGCTAGCAGGGAATTCTCTGCCTGCCTTTCCCCAGTGCTCTGCAAGCTCTCCAGGACAACATAAAATCTGGGGCTCTGTGCTTTCTTTCGTTCTGAACAAGTGTTACTGTTTTCTGCACAAAAGCGATTCTGCGAAGCAATGGGAACACTTCTGTTTCCCAGGCACAGAGAAGGTGCTAGCAGGGAATTCTCTGCCTGCTTTTCCCCAGTGCTCTGCAAGCTCTCCAGGACAACATAAAATCTGGGGCTCTGTGCTTTCTTTCGTTCTGAACAAGTGTTACTGTTTTCTGCACAAAAGCGATTCTGCGAAGCAATGGGAACACTTCTGTTTCCCAGGCACAGAGAAGGTGCTAGCAGGGAATTCTCTGCCTGCCTTTCCCCAGTGCTCTGCAAGCTCTCCAGGACAACATAAAATCTGGGGCTCTGTGCTTTCTTTCGTCTGAACAAGTGTTACTGTTTTCTGCACAAAAGCGATTCTGCGAAGCAATGTGAACAGGCACAGAGAAGGTGCTAGCAGGGAATTCTCTGCCTGCCTTTCCCCAGTGCTCTGCAAGCTCTCCAGGACAACATAGAATCTGGGGCTCTGTGCTTTCTTTTGTTCTGAACAAGTGTTAGGGTTTAGTGCACAAAAGCGATTCTGCGAAGCAATGTGAAGACTTCTGCTTCCCAGGCACAGAGAAGGTGCTAGCAGGGAATTCTCTGCCTGCTTTTCCCCAGTGCTCTGCAAGCTCTCCAGGACAACATAAAATCTGGGGCTCTGTGCTTTCTTTCGTTCTGAACAAGTGTTACTGTTTTCTGCACAAAAGCGATTCTGCCAAGCAATGTGAACAGGCTCAGAAAAGGTGCTAGCAGGGAATTCTCTGCCTGCCTTTCCCCAGTGCTCTGCAAGCTCTCCAGGACAACATAGAATCTGGGGCTCTGTGCTTTCTTTTGTTCTGAACAAGTGTTAGGGTTTTGTGCACAAAAGCGATTCTGCGAAGCAATGTGAAGACTTCTGCTTCCCAGGCACAGAGAAGGTGCTAGCAGGGAATTCTCTGCCTGCCTTTCCCCAGTGCTCTGCAAGCTCTCCAGGACAACATAAAATCTGGGGCTCTGTGCTTTCTTTTGTTCTGAACAAGTGTTACTGTTTTCTGCACAAAAGCGATTCTGCCAAGCAATGTGAACAGGCTCAGAAAAGGTGCTAGCAGGGAATTCTCTGCCTGCCTTTCCCCAGTGCTCTGCAAGCTCTCCAGGACAACATAAAATCTGGGGCTCTGTGCTTTCTTTTGTTCTGAACAAGTGTTAGGGTTTTGTGCACAAAAGCGATTCTGCGAAGCAATGGGAACACTTCTGTTTCCCAGGCACAGAGAAGGTGCTAGCAGGGAATTCTCTGCCTGCCTTTCCCCAGTGCTCTGCAAGCTCTCCAGGACAACATAAAATCTGGGGCTCTGTGCTTTCTTTCGTCTGAACAAGTGTTACTGTTTTCTGCACAAAAGCGATTCTGCGAAGCAATGTGAACAGGCACAGAGAAGGTGCTAGCAGGGAATTCTCTGCCTGCCTTTCCCCAGTGCTCTGCAAGCTCTCCAGGACAACATAAAATCTGGGGCTCTGTGCTTTCTTTCGTTCTGAACAAGTGTTACTGTTTTCTGCACAAAAGCGATTCTGCGAAGCAATGGGAACACTTCTGTTTCCCAGGCACAGAGAAGGTGCTAGCAGGGAATTCTCTGCCTGCCTTTCCCCAGTGCTCTGCAAGCTCTCCAGGACAACATAAATCTGGGGCTCTGTGCTTTCTTTAGTCTGAACAAGTGTTACTGTTTTCTGCACAAAAGCGATTCAGCGAAGCAATGTGAACAGGCACAGAGAAGGTGCTAGCAGGGAATTCTCTGCCTGCCTTTCCCCAGTGCTCTGCAAGCTCTCCAGGACAACATAGAATCTGGGGCTCTGTGCTTTCTTTTGTTCTGAACAAGTGTTAGGGTTTAGTGCACAAAAGCGATTCTGCGAAGCAATGTGAAGACTTCTGCTTCCCAGGCACAGAGAAGGTGCTAGCAGGGAATTCTCTGCCTGCTTTTCCCCAGTGCTCTGCAAGCTCTCCAGGACAACATAAAATCTGGGGCTCTGTGCTTTCTTTCGTTCTGAACAAGTGTTACTGTTTTCTGCACAAAAGCGATTCTGCGAAGCAATGTGAACACTTGTGCTTCCCAGGCACAGAGAAGGTGCTAGCAGGGAATTCTCTGCCTGCTTTTCCCCAGTGCTCTGCAAGCTCTCCAGGACAACATAAAATCTGGGGCTCTGTGCTTTCTTTCGTTCTGAACAAGTGTTACTGTTTTCTGCACAAAAGCGATTCTGCGAAGCAATGTGAAGACGTCTGTTTCCCAGGCACAGAGAAGGTGGTAGCAGGGAATTCTCTGCCTGCCTTTCCCCAGTGCTCTGCAAGCTCACCAGGACAACATAAAATCTGGGGCTCTGTGCTTTCTTTCGTTGTGAACAAGTGTTACTGTTTTCTGCACAAAAGTGATTCTGCGAAGCAATGTGAACACTTCTGCTTCCCAGGCACAGAGAAGGTGCTAGCAGGGAATTCTCTGCCTGCCTTTCCCCAGTGCTCTGCAAGCTCTCCAGGACAACATAAAATCTGGGGCTCTGTGCTTTCTTTTGTTCTGAACAAGTGTTACTGTTTTCTGCACAAAAGCGATTCTGCGAAGCAATGTGAAGACTTCTGCTTCCCAGGCACAGAGAAGGTGCTAGCAGGGAATTCTCTGCCTGCTTTTCCCCAGTGCTCTGCAAGCTCTCCAGGACAACATAAAATCTGGGGCTCTGTGCTTTCTTTCGTCTGAACAAGTGTTACTGTTTTCTGCACAAAAGCGATTCTGCGAAGCAATGTGAACAGGCACAGAGAAGGTGCTAGCAGGGAATTCTCTGCCTGCCTTTCCCCAGTGCTCTGCAAGCTCTCCAGGACAACATAAAATCTGGGGCTCTGTGCTTTCTTTCGTTCTGAACAAGTGTTACTGTTTTCTGCACAAAAGCGATTCTGCGAAGCAATGTGAACACTTGTGCTTCCCAGGCACAGAGAAGGTGCTAGCAGGGAATTCTCTGCCTGCTTTTCCCCAGTGCTCTGCAAGCTCTCCAGGACAACATAAAATCTGGGGCTCTGTGCTTTCTTTCGTCTGAACAAGTGTTACTGTTTTCTGCACAAAAGCGATTCTGTGAAGCAATGTGAACAGGCACAGAGAAGGTGCTAGCAGGGAATTCTCTGCCTGCCTTTCCCCAGTGCTCTGCAAGCTCTCCAGGACAACATAAAATCTGGGGCTCTGTGCTTTCTTTCGTTCTGAACAAGTGTTACTGTTTTCTGCACAAAAGCGATTCTGCGAAGCAATGGGAACACTTCTGTTTCCCAGGCACAGAGAAGGTGCTAGCAGGGAATTCTCTGCCTGCCTTTCCCCAGTGCTCTGCAAGCTCTCCAGGACAACATAAAATCTGGGGCTCTGTGCTTTCTTTTGTTCTGAACAAGTGTTACTGTTTTCTGCACAAAAGCGATTCTGCGAAGCAATGTGAACAGGCACAGAGAAGGTGCTAGCAGGGAATTCTCTGCCTGCCTTTCCCCAGTGCTCTGCAAGCTCTCAAGGACAACATAAAATCTGGGGCTCTGTGCTTTCTTTCGTTCTGAACAAGTGTTACTGTTTTCTGCACAAAAGCGATTCTGCGAAGCAATGTGAACACTTGTGCTTCCCAGGCACAGAGAAGGTGCTAGCAGGGAATTCTCTGCCTGCTTTTCCCCAGTGCTCTGCAAGCTCTCCAGGACAACATAAAATCTGGGGCTCTGTGCTTTCTTTTGTTCTGAACAAGTGTTACTGTTTTCTGCACAAAAGCGATTCTGCCAAGCAATGTGAACAGGCTCAGAAAAGGTGCTAGCAGGGAATTCTCTGCCTGCCTTTCCCCAGTGCTCTGCAAGCTCTCCAGGACAACATAGAATCTGGGGCTCTGTGCTTTCTTTTGTTCTGAACAAGTGTTAGGGTTTTGTGCACAAAAGCGATTCTGCGAAGCAATGTGAAGACTTCTGCTTCCCAGGCACAGAGAAGGTGCTAGCAGGGAATTCTCTGCCTGCCTTTCCCCAGTGCTCTGCAAGCTCTCCAGGACAACATAAAATCTGGGGCTCTGTGCTTTCTTTCGTCTGAACAAGTGTTACTGTTTTCTGCACAAAAGCGATTCTGTGAAGCAATGTGAACAGGCACAGAGAAGGTGCTAGCAGGGAATTCTCTGCCTGCCTTTCCCCAGTGCTCTGCAAGCTCTCCAGGACAACATAAAATCTGGGGCTCTGTGCTTTCTTTCGTTCTGAACAAGTGTTACTGTTTTCTGCACAAAAGCGATTCTGCGAAGCAATGTGAACACTTGTGCTTCCCAGGCACAGAGAAGGTGCTAGCAGGGAATTCTCTGCCTGCTTTTCCCCAGTGCTCTGCAAGCTCTCCAGGACAACATAAAATCTGGGGCTCTGTGCTTTCTTTCGTCTGAACAAGTGTTACTGTTTTCTGCACAAAAGCGATTCTGTGAAGCAATGTGAACAGGCACAGAGAAGGTGCTAGCAGGGAATTCTCTGCCTGCCTTTCCCCAGTGCTCTGCAAGCTCTCCAGGACAACATAAAATCTGGGGCTCTGTGCTTTCTTTCGTTCTGAACAAGTGTTAGGGTTTTGTGCACAAAAGCGATTCTGCGAAGCAATGGGAACACTTCTGTTTCCCAGGCACAGAGAAGGTGCTAGCAGGGAATTCTCTGCCTGCCTTTCCCCAGTGCTCTGCAAGCTCTCCAGGACAACATAAAATCTGGGGCTCTGTGCTTTCTTTTGTTCTGAACAAGTGTTACTGTTTTCTGCACAAAAGCGATTCTGCGAAGCAATGTGAACAGGCACAGAGAAGGTGCTAGCAGGGAATTCTCTGCCTGCCTTTCCCCAGTGCTCTGCAAGCTCTCCAGGACAACATAAAATCTGGGGCTCTGTGCTTTCTTTCGTTCTGAACAAGTGTTACTGTTTTCTGCACAAAAGCGATTCTGCGAAGCAATGTGAACACTTGTGCTTCCCAGGCACAGAGAAGGTGCTAGCAGGGAATTCTCTGCCTGCTTTTCCCCAGTGCTCTGCAAGCTCTCCAGGACAACATAAAATCTGGGGCTCTGTGCTTTCTTTTGTTCTGAACAAGTGTTACTGTTTTCTGCACAAAAGCGATTCTGCCAAGCAATGTGAACAGGCTCAGAAAAGGTGCTAGCAGGGAATTCTCTGCCTGCCTTTCCCCAGTGCTCTGCAAGCTCTCCAGGACAACATAGAATCTGGGGCTCTGTGCTTTCTTTTGTTCTGAACAAGTGTTAGGGTTTTGTGCACAAAAGCGATTCTGCGAAGCAATGTGAAGACTTCTGCTTCCCAGGCACAGAGAAGGTGCTAGCAGGGAATTCTCTGCCTGCCTTTCCCCAGTGCTCTGCAAGCTCTCCAGGACAACATAAAATCTGGGGCTCTGTGCTTTCTTTCGTCTGAACAAGTGTTACTGTTTTCTGCACAAAAGCGATTCTGTGAAGCAATGTGAACAGGCACAGAGAAGGTGCTAGCAGGGAATTCTCTGCCTGCCTTTCCCCAGTGCTCTGCAAGCTCTCCAGGACAACATAAAATCTGGGGCTCTGTGCTTTCTTTCGTTCTGAACAAGTGTTACTGTTTTCTGCACAAAAGTGATTCTGCGAAGCAATGTGAACACTTCTGCTTCCCAGGCACAGAGAAGGTGCTAGCAGGGAATTCTCTGCCTGCCTTTCCCCAGTGCTCTGCAAGCTCTCCAGGACAACATAAAATCTGGGGCTCTGTGCTTTCTTTTGTTCTGAACAAGTGTTACTGTTTTCTGCACAAAAGCGATTCTGCCAAGCAATGTGAACAGGCTCAGAAAAGGTGCTAGCAGGGAATTCTCTGCCTGCCTTTCCCCAGTGCTCTGCAAGCTCTCCAGGACAACATAGAATCTGGGGCTCTGTGCTTTCTTTTGTTCTGAACAAGTGTTAGGGTTTTGTGCACAAAAGCGATTCTGCGAAGCAATGTGAAGACTTCTGCTTCCCAGGCACAGAGAAGGTGCTAGCAGGGAATTCTCTGCCTGCCTTTCCCCAGTGCTCTGCAAGCTCTCCAGGACAACATAAAATCTGGGGCTCTGTGCTTTCTTTCGTCTGAACAAGTGTTACTGTTTTCTGCACAAAAGCGATTCTGCGAAGCAATGTGAACAGGCACAGAGAAGGTGCTAGCAGGGAATTCTCTGCCTGCCTTTCCCCAGTGCTCTGCAAGCTCTCCAGGACAACATAAAATCTGGGGCTCTGTGCTTTCTTTCGTTCTGAACAAGTGTTACTGTTTTCTGCACAAAAGCGATTCTGCGAAGCAATGGGAACACTTCTGTTTCCCAGGCACAGAGAAGGTGCTAGCAGGGAATTCTCTGCCTGCTTTTCCCCAGTGCTCTGCAAGCTCTCCAGGACAACATAAAATCTGGGGCTCTGTGCTTTCTTTCGTTCTGAACAAGTGTTACTGTTTTCTGCACAAAAGCGATTCTGCGAAGCAATGGGAACACTTCTGTTTCCCAGGCACAGAGAAGGTGCTAGCAGGGAATTCTCTGCCTGCCTTTCCCCAGTGCTCTGCAAGCTCTCCAGGACAACATAAAATCTGGGGCTCTGTGCTTTCTTTCGTCTGAACAAGTGTTACTGTTTTCTGCACAAAAGCGATTCTGCGAAGCAATGTGAACAGGCACAGAGAAGGTGCTAGCAGGGAATTCTCTGCCTGCCTTTCCCCAGTGCTCTGCAAGCTCTCCAGGACAACATAGAATCTGGGGCTCTGTGCTTTCTTTTGTTCTGAACAAGTGTTAGGGTTTAGTGCACAAAAGCGATTCTGCGAAGCAATGTGAAGACTTCTGCTTCCCAGGCACAGAGAAGGTGCTAGCAGGGAATTCTCTGCCTGCTTTTCCCCAGTGCTCTGCAAGCTCTCCAGGACAACATAAAATCTGGGGCTCTGTGCTTTCTTTCGTTCTGAACAAGTGTTACTGTTTTCTGCACAAAAGCGATTCTGCCAAGCAATGTGAACAGGCTCAGAAAAGGTGCTAGCAGGGAATTCTCTGCCTGCCTTTCCCCAGTGCTCTGCAAGCTCTCCAGGACAACATAGAATCTGGGGCTCTGTGCTTTCTTTTGTTCTGAACAAGTGTTAGGGTTTTGTGCACAAAAGCGATTCTGCGAAGCAATGTGAAGACTTCTGCTTCCCAGGCACAGAGAAGGTGCTAGCAGGGAATTCTCTGCCTGCCTTTCCCCAGTGCTCTGCAAGCTCTCCAGGACAACATAAAATCTGGGGCTCTGTGCTTTCTTTCGTCTGAACAAGTGTTACTGTTTTCTGCACAAAAGCGATTCTGTGAAGCAATGTGAACAGGCACAGAGAAGGTGCTAGCAGGGAATTCTCTGCCTGCCTTTCCCCAGTGCTCTGCAAGCTCTCCAGGACAACATAAAATCTGGGGCTCTGTGCTTTCTTTCGTTCTGAACAAGTGTTACTGTTTTCTGCACAAAAGTGATTCTGCGAAGCAATGTGAACACTTCTGCTTCCCAGGCACAGAGAAGGTGCTAGCAGGGAATTCTCTGCCTGCCTTTCCCCAGTGCTCTGCAAGCTCTCCAGGACAACATAAAATCTGGGGCTCTGTGCTTTCTTTTGTTCTGAACAAGTGTTACTGTTTTCTGCACAAAAGCGATTCTGCCAAGCAATGTGAACAGGCTCAGAAAAGGTGCTAGCAGGGAATTCTCTGCCTGCCTTTCCCCAGTGCTCTGCAAGCTCTCCAGGACAACATAAAATCTGGGGCTCTGTGCTTTCTTTCGTCTGAACAAGTGTTACTGTTTTCTGCACAAAAGCGATTCTGCGAAGCAATGTGAACAGGCACAGAGAAGGTGCTAGCAGGGAATTCTCTGCCTGCCTTTCCCCAGTGCTCTGCAAGCTCTCCAGGACAACATAAAATCTGGGGCTCTGTGCTTTCTTTCGTTCTGAACAAGTGTTACTGTTTTCTGCACAAAAGCGATTCTGCGAAGCAATGGGAACACTTCTGTTTCCCAGGCACAGAGAAGGTGCTAGCAGGGAATTCTCTGCCTGCCTTTCCCCAGTGCTCTGCAAGCTCTCCAGGACAACATAAATCTGGGGCTCTGTGCTTTCTTTAGTCTGAACAAGTGTTACTGTTTTCTGCACAAAAGCGATTCAGCGAAGCAATGTGAACAGGCACAGAGAAGGTGCTAGCAGGGAATTCTCTGCCTGCCTTTCCCCAGTGCTCTGCAAGCTCTCCAGGACAACATAGAATCTGGGGCTCTGTGCTTTCTTTTGTTCTGAACAAGTGTTAGGGTTTAGTGCACAAAAGCGATTCTGCGAAGCAATGTGAAGACTTCTGCTTCCCAGGCACAGAGAAGGTGCTAGCAGGGAATTCTCTGCCTGCTTTTCCCCAGTGCTCTGCAAGCTCTCCAGGACAACATAAAATCTGGGGCTCTGTGCTTTCTTTCGTTCTGAACAAGTGTTACTGTTTTCTGCACAAAAGCGATTCTGCGAAGCAATGTGAACACTTCTGTTTCCCAGGCACAGAGAAGGTGCTAGCATGGAATTCTCTGCCTGCTTTTCCCCAGTGCTCTGCAAGCTCTCCAGGACAACATAAAATCTGGGGCTCTGTGCTTTCTTTCGTTCTGAACAAGTGTTACTGTTTTCTGCACAAAAGCGATTCTGCGAAGCAATGTGAAGACTTCTGCTTCCCAGGCACAGAGAAGGTGCTAGCAGGGAATTCTCTGCCTGCCTTTCCCCAGTGCTCTGCAAGCTCACCAGGACAACATAAAATCTGGGGCTCTGTGCTTTCTTTCGTTGTGAACAAGTGTTACTGTTTTCTGCACAAAAGTGATTCTGCGAAGCAATGTGAACACTTCTGCTTCCCAGGCACAGAGAAGGTGCTAGCAGGGAATTCTCTGCCTGCCTTTCCCCAGTGCTCTGCAAGCTCTCCAGGACAACATAAAATCTGGGGCTCTGTGCTTTCTTTTGTTCTGAACAAGTGTTACTGTTTTCTGCACAAAAGCGATTCTGCGAAGCAATGTGAAGACTTCTGCTTCCCAGGCACAGAGAAGGTGCTAGCAGGGAATTCTCTGCCTGCTTTTCCCCAGTGCTCTGCAAGCTCTCCAGGACAACATAAAATCTGGGGCTCTGTGCTTTCTTTCGTCTGAACAAGTGTTACTGTTTTCTGCACAAAAGCGATTCTGCGAAGCAATGTGAACAGGCACAGAGAAGGTGCTAGCAGGGAATTCTCTGCCTGCCTTTCCCCAGTGCTCTGCAAGCTCTCCAGGACAACATAAAATCTGGGGCTCTGTGCTTTCTTTCGTTCTGAACAAGTGTTACTGTTTTCTGCACAAAAGCGATTCTGCGAAGCAATGGGAACACTTCTGTTTCCCAGGCACAGAGAAGGTGCTAGCAGGGAATTCTCTGCCTGCCTTTCCCCAGTGCTCTGCAAGCTCTCCAGTACAACAGCAAATCTGGGGCTCTGTGCTTTCTTTCGTTCTGAACAAGTGTTACTGTTTTCTGCACAAAAGTGATTCTGCGAAGCAATGTGAAGACTTCTGCTTCCCAGGCACAGAGAAGGTGCTAGCAGGGAATTCTCTGCCTGCCTTTCCCCAGTGCTCTGCAAGCTCTCCAGGACAACATAAAATCTGGGGCTCTGTGCTTTCTTTTGTTCTGAACAAGTGTTACTGTTTTCTGCACAAAAGCGATTCTGCCAAGCAATGTGAACAGGCTCAGAAAAGGTGCTAGCAGGGAATTCTCTGCCTGCCTTTCCCCAGTGCTCTGCAAGCTCTCCAGGACAACATAGAATCTGGGGCTTTGTGCTTTCTTTCGTTCTGAACAAGTGTTACTGTTTTCTGCACAAAAGTGATTCTGCGAAGCAATGTGAACACTTCTGCTTCCCAGGCACAGAGAAGGTGCTAGCAGGGAATTCTCTGCCTGCCTTTCCCCAGTGCTCTGCAAGCTCTCCAGGACAACATAAAATCTGGGGCTCTGTGCTTTCTTTCGTCTGAACAAGTGTTACTGTTTTCTGCACAAAAGCGATTCTGCGAAGCAATGTGAACAGGCACAGAGAAGGTGCTAGCAGGGAATTCTCTGCCTGCCTTTCCCCAGTGCTCTGCAAGCTCTCCAGGACAACATAAAATCTGGGGCTCTGTGCTTTCTTTCGTTCTGAACAAGTGTTAGGGTTTTCTGCACAAAAGCGATTCTGCGAAGCAATGTGAACACTTCTGTTTCCCAGGCACAGAGAAGGTGCTAGCAGGGAATTCTCTGCCTGCTTTTCCCCAGTGCTCTGCAAGCTCTCCAGGACAACATAAAATCTGGGGCTCTGTGCTTTCTTTAGTTCTGAACAAGTGTTACTGTTTTCTGCACAAAAGCGATTCTGCGAAGCAATGCGAACACTTCTGTTTCCCAGGCACAGAGAAGGTGCTAGCAGGGAATTCTCTGCCTGCTTTTCCCCAGTGCTCTGCAAGCTCTCCAGGACAACATAGAATCTGGGGCTCTGTGCTTTCTTTTGTTCTGAACAAGTGTTAGGGTTTTCTGCACAAAAGCGATTCTGCGAAGCAATGGGAACACTTCTGCTTCCCAGGCACAGAGAAGGTGCTAGCAGGGAATTCTCTGCCTGCCTTTCCCCAGTGCTCTGCAAGCTCTCCAGGACAACATAAAATCTGGGGCTCTGTGCTTTCTTTCGTCTGAACAAGTGTTACTGTTTTCTGCACAAAAGCGATTCAGCGAAGCAATGTGAACAGGCACAGAGAAGGTGCTAGCAGGGAATTCTCTGCCTGCCTTTCCCCAGTGCTCTGCAAGCTCTCCAGGACAACATAGAATCTGGGGCTCTGTGCTTTCTTTTGTTCTGAACAAGTGTTAGGGTTTAGTGCACAAAAACGATTCTGCGAAGCAATGTGAAGACTTCTGCTTCCCAGGCACAGAGAAGGTGCTAGCAGGGAATTCTCTGCCTGCTTTTCCCCAGTGCTCTGCAAGCTCTCCAGGACAACATAAAATCTGGGGCTCTGTGCTTTCTTTCGTTCTGAACAAGTGTTACTGTTTTCTGCACAAAAGCGATTCTGCGAAGCAATGTGAACACTTCTGTTTCCCAGGCACAGAGAAGGTGCTAGCAGGGAATTCTCTGCCTGCTTTTCCCCAGTGCTCTGCAAGCTCTCCAGGACAACATAAAATCTGGGGCTCTGTGCTTTCTTTCGTTCTGAACAAGTGTTACTGTTTTCTGCACAAAAGCGATTCTGCGAAGCAATGTGAACACTTCTGCTTCCCAGGCACAGAGAAGGTGCTAGCAGGGAATTCTCTGCCTGCCTTTCCCCAGTGCTCTGCAAGCTCTCCAGGACAACATAAAATCTGGGGCTCTGTGCTTTCTTTCGTTGTGAACAAGTGTTACTGTTTTCTGCACAAAAGTGATTCTGCGAAACAATGTGAACACTTCTGCTTCCCAGGCACAGAGAAGGTGCTAGCAGGGAATTCTCTGCCTGCCTTTCCCCAGTGCTCTGCAAGCTCTCCAGTACAACATAAAATCTGGGGCTCTGTGCTTTCTTTCGTTCTGAACAAGTGTTACTGTTTTCTGCACAAAAGCGATTCTGCGAAGCAATGGGAACAGGCTCAGAGAAGGTGCTAGCAGGGAATTCTCTGCCTGCCTTTCCCCAGTGCTCTGCAAGCTCTCCAGGACAACATAAAATCTGGGGCTCTGTGCTTTCTTTCATTCTGAACAAGTGTTACTGTTTTCTGCACAAAAGCGATTCTGCGAAGCAATGTGAACAGGCACAGAGAAGGTGCTAGCAGGGAATTCTCTGCCTGCCTTTCCCCAGTGCTCTGCAAGCTCTCAAGGACAACATAAAATCTGGGGCTCTGTGCTTTCTTTCGTTCTGAACAAGTGTTACTGTTTTCTGCACAAAAGCGATTCTGCGAAGCAATGTGAAGACGTCTGCTTCCCAGGCACAGAGAAGGTGCTAGCAGGGAATTCTCTGCCTGCTTTTCCCCAGTGCTCTGCAAGCTCTCCAGGACAACATAAAATCTGGGGCTCTGTGCTTTCTTTTGTTCTGAACAAGTGTTACTGTTTTCTGCACAAAAGCGATTCTGCCAAGCAATGTGAACAGGCTCAGAAAAGGTGCTAGCAGGGAATTCTCTGCCTGCCTTTCCCCAGTGCTCTGCAAGCTCTCCAGGACAACATAGAATCTGGGGCTCTGTGCTTTCTTTTGTTCTGAACAAGTGTTAGGGTTTTGTGCACAAAAGCGATTCTGCGAAGCAATGTGAAGGCTTCTGCTTCCCAGGCACAGAGAAGGTGCTAGCAGGGAATTCTCTGCCTGCCTTTCCCCAGTGCTCTGCAAGCTCTCCAGGACAACATAAAATCTGGGGCTCTGTGCTTTCTTTCGTCTGAACAAGTGTTACTGTTTTCTGCACAAAAGCGATTCTGTGAAGCAATGTGAACAGGCACAGAGAAGGTGCTAGCAGGGAATTCTCTGCCTGCCTTTCCCCAGTGCTCTGCAAGCTCTCCAGGACAACATAAAATCTGGGGCTCTGTGCTTTCTTTCGTTCTGAACAAGTGTTACTGTTTTCTGCACAAAAGTGATTCTGCGAAGCAATGTGAACACTTCTGCTTCCCAGGCACAGAGAAGGTGCTAGCAGGGAATTCTCTGCCTGCCTTTCCCCAGTGCTCTGCAAGCTCTCCAGGACAACATAAAATCTGGGGCTCTGTGCTTTCTTTTGTTCTGAACAAGTGTTACTGTTTTCTGCACAAAAGCGATTCTGCCAAGCAATGTGAACAGGCTCAGAAAAGGTGCTAGCAGGGAATTCTCTGCCTGCCTTTCCCCAGTGCTCTGCAAGCTCTCCAGGACAACATAGAATCTGGGGCTCTGTGCTTTCTTTTGTTCTGAACAAGTGTTAGGGTTTTGTGCACAAAAGCGATTCTGCGAAGCAATGTGAAGACTTCTGCTTCCCAGGCACAGAGAAGGTGCTAGCAGGGAATTCTCTGCCTGCCTTTCCCCAGTGCTCTGCAAGCTCTCCAGGACAACATAAAATCTGGGGCTCTGTGCTTTCTTTCGTCTGAACAAGTGTTACTGTTTTCTGCACAAAAGCGATTCTGCGAAGCAATGTGAACAGGCACAGAGAAGGTGCTAGCAGGGAATTCTCTGCCTGCCTTTCCCCAGTGCTCTGCAAGCTCTCCAGGACAACATAAAATCTGGGGCTCTGTGCTTTCTTTCGTTCTGAACAAGTGTTACTGTTTTCTGCACAAAAGCGATTCTGCGAAGCAATGTGAACACTTCTGTTTCCCAGGCACAGAGAAGGTGCTAGCAGGGAATTCTCTGCCTGCTTTTCCCCAGTGCTCTGCAAGCTCTCCAGGACAACATAAAATCTGGGGCTCTGTGCTTTCTTTCGTTCTGAACAAGTGTTACTGTTTTCTGCACAAAAGCGATTCTGCGAAGCAATGTGAACACTTCTGCTTCCCAGGCACAGAGAAGGTGCTAGCAGGGAATTCTCTGCCTGCCTTTCCCCAGTGCTCTGCGAGCTCTCCAGGACAACATAAAATCTGGGGCTCTGTGCTTTCTTTTGTTCTGAACAAGTGTTACTGTTTTCTGCACAAAAGCGATTCTGCGAAGCAATGTGAAGACTTCTGCTTCCCAGGCACAGAGAAGGTGCTAGCAGGGAATTCTCTGCCTGCTTTTCCCCAGTGCTCTGCAAGCTCTCCAGGACAACATAAAATCTGGGGCTCTGTGCTTTCTTTTGTCTGAACAAGTGTTACTGTTTTCTGCACAAAAGCGATTCTGCGAAGCAATGTGAACAGGCACAGAGAAGGTGCTAGCAGGGAATTCTCTGCCTGCCTTTCCCCAGTGCTCTGCAAGCTCTCCAGGACAACATAAAATCTGGGGCTCTGTGCTTTCTTTCGTTCTGAACAAGTGTTACTGTTTTCTGCACAAAAGCGATTCTGCGAAGCAATGTGAACACTTGTGCTTCCCAGGCACAGAGAAGGTGCTAGCAGGGAATTCTCTGCCTGCTTTTCCCCAGTGCTCTGCAAGCTCTCCAGGACAACATAAAATCTGGGGCTCTGTGCTTTCTTTCGTCTGAACAAGTGTTACTGTTTTCTGCACAAAAGCGATTCTGTGAAGCAATGTGAACAGGCACAGAGAAGGTGCTAGCAGGGAATTCTCTGCCTGCCTTTCCCCAGTGCTCTGCAAGCTCTCCAGGACAACATAAAATCTGGGGCTCTGTGCTTTCTTTCGTTCTGAACAAGTGTTACTGTTTTCTGCACAAAAGCGATTCTGCGAAGCAATGGGAACACTTCTGTTTCCCAGGCACAGAGAAGGTGCTAGCAGGGAATTCTCTGCCTGCCTTTCCCCAGTGCTCTGCAAGCTCTCCAGGACAACATAAAATCTGGGGCTCTGTGCTTTCTTTCGTTCTGAACAAGTGTTACTGTTTTCTGCACAAAAGCGATTCTGCGAAGCAATGTGAACAGGCACAGAGAAGGTGCTAGCAGGGAATTCTCTGCCTGCCTTTCCCCAGTGCTCTGCAAGCTCTCCAGGACAACATAAAATCTGGGGCTCTGTGCTTTCTTTCGTTCTGAACAAGTGTTACTGTTTTCTGCACAAAAGCGATTCTGCGAAGCAATGTGAACACTTGTGCTTCCCAGGCACAGAGAAGGTGCTAGCAGGGAATTCTCTGCCTGCTTTTCCCCAGTGCTCTGCAAGCTCTCCAGGACAACATAAAATCTGGGGCTCTGTGCTTTCTTTCGTCTGAACAAGTGTTACTGTTTTCTGCACAAAAGCGATTCTGCGAAGCAATGTGACCAGGCACAGAAAAGGTGCTAGCAGGGAATTCTCTGCCTGCCTTTCCCCAGTGCTCTGCAAGCTCTCCAGGACAACATAAAATCTGGGGCTCTGTGCTATCTTTTGTTCTGAACAAGTGTTACTGTTTTCTGCACAAAAGCGATTCTGCGAAGCAATGTGAACAGGCACAGAGAAGGTGCTAGCAGGGAATTCTCTGCCTGCCTTTCCCCAGTGCTCTGCAAGCTCTCCAGGACAACATAAAATCTGGGGCTCTGTGCTTTCTTTCGTTCTGAACAAGTGTTACTGTTTTCTGCACAAAAGCGATTCTGCGAAGCAATGGGAACACTTCTGTTTCCCAGGCACAGAGAAGGTGCTAGCAGGGAATTCTCTGCCTGCTTTTCCCCAGTGCTCTGCAAGCTCTCCAGGACAACATAAAATCTGGGGCTCTGTGCTTTCTTTCGTTCTGAAAAAGTGTTACTGTTTTCTGCACAAAAGCGATTCTGCGAAGCAATGGGAACACTTCTGTTTCCCAGGCACAGAGAAGGTGCTAGCAGGGAATTCTCTGCCTGCCTTTCCCCAGTGCTCTGCAAGCTCTCCAGGACAACATAAAATCTGGGGCTCTGTGCTTTCTTTCGTCTGAACAGGTGTTACTGTTTTCTGCACAAAAGCGATTCTGCCAAGCAATGTGAACAGGCTCAGAAAAGGTGCTAGCAGGGAATTCTCTGCCTGCCTTTCCCCAGTGCTCTGCAAGCTCTCCAGGACAACATAGAATCTGGGGCTCTGTGCTTTCTTTCGTCTGAACAAGTGTTACTGTTTTCTGCACAAAAGCGATTCTGTGAAGCAATGTGAACAGGCACAGAGAAGGTGCTAGCAGGGAATTCTCTGCCTGCCTTTCCCCAGTGCTCTGCAAGCTCTCCAGGACAACATAGAATCTGGGGCTCTGTGCTTTCTTTTGTTCTGAACAAGTGTTAGGGTTTTGTGCACAAAAGCGATTCTGCGAAGCAATGGGAACACTTCTGTTTCCCAGGCACAGAGAAGGTGCTAGCAGGGAATTCTCTGCCTGCCTTTCCCCAGTGCTCTGCAAGCTCTCCAGGACAACATAAAATCTGGGGCTCTGTGCTTTCTTTCGTCTGAACAAGTGTTACTGTTTTCTGCACAAAAGCGATTCTGCGAAGCAATGTGAACAGGCACAGAGAAGGTGCTAGCAGGGAATTCTCTGCCTGCCTTTCCCCAGTGCTCTGCAAGCTCTCCAGGACAACATAAAATCTGGGGCTCTGTGCTTTCTTTCGTTCTGAACAAGTGTTACTGTTTTCTGCACAAAAGCGATTCTGCGAAGCAATGGGAACACTTCTGTTTCCCAGGCACAGAGAAGGTGCTAGCAGGGAATTCTCTGCCTGCTTTTCCCCAGTGCTCTGCAAGCTCTCCAGGACAACATAAAATCTGGGGCTCTGTGCTTTCTTTCGTTCTGAACAAGTGTTACTGTTTTCTGCACAAAAGCGATTCTGCGAAGCAATGGGAACACTTCTGTTTCCCAGGCACAGAGAAGGTGCTAGCAGGGAATTCTCTGCCTGCCTTTCCCCAGTGCTCTGCAAGCTCTCCAGGACAACATAAATCTGGGGCTCTGTGCTTTCTTTAGTCTGAACAAGTGTTACTGTTTTCTGCACAAAAGCGATTCAGCGAAGCAATGTGAACAGGCACAGAGAAGGTGCTAGCAGGGAATTCTCTGCCTGCCTTTCCCCAGTGCTCTGCAAGCTCTCCAGGACAACATAGAATCTGGGGCTCTGTGCTTTCTTTTGTTCTGAACAAGTGTTAGGGTTTAGTGCACAAAAGCGATTCTGCGAAGCAATGTGAAGACTTCTGCTTCCCAGGCACAGAGAAGGTGCTAGCAGGGAATTCTCTGCCTGCTTTTCCCCAGTGCTCTGCAAGCTCTCCAGGACAACATAAAATCTGGGGCTCTGTGCTTTCTTTCGTTCTGAACAAGTGTTACTGTTTTCTGCACAAAAGCGATTCTGCGAAGCAATGTGAACACTTCTGTTTCCCAGGCACAGAGAAGGTGCTAGCAGGGAATTCTCTGCCTGCTTTTCCCCAGTGCTCTGCAAGCTCTCCAGGACAACATAAAATCTGGGGCTCTGTGCTTTCTTTCGTTCTGAACAAGTGTTACTGTTTTCTGCACAAAAGCGATTCTGCGAAGCAATGTGAAGATGTCTGCTTCCCAGGCACAGAGAAGGTGCTAGCAGGGAATTCTCTGCCTGCCTTTCCCCAGTGCTCTGCAAGCTCACCAGGACAACATAAAATCTGGGGCTCTGTGCTTTCTTTCGTTGTGAACAAGTGTTACTGTTTTCTGCACAAAAGTGATTCTGCGAAGCAATGTGAACACTTCTGCTTCCCAGGCACAGAGAAGGTGCTAGCAGGGAATTCTCTGCCTGCCTTTCCCCAGTGCTCTGCAAGCTCTCCAGGACAACATAAAATCTGGGGCTCTGTGCTTTCTTTTGTTCTGAACAAGTGTTACTGTTTTCTGCACAAAAGCGATTCTGCGAAGCAATGTGAAGACTTCTGCTTCCCAGGCACAGAGAAGGTGCTAGCAGGGAATTCTCTGCCTGCTTTTCCCCAGTGCTCTGCAAGCTCTCCAGGACAACAGCAAATATGGGGCTCTGTGCTTTCTTTCGTCTGAACAAGTGTTACTGTTTTCTGCACAAAAGCGATTCTGCGAAGCAATGTGAACAGGCACAGAGAAGGTGCTAGCAGGGAATTCTCTGCCTGCCTTTCCCCAGTGCTCTGCAAGCTCTCCAGGACAACATAAAATCTGGGGCTCTGTGCTTTCTTTCGTTCTGAACAAGTGTTACTGTTTTCTGCACAAAAGCGATTCTGCGAAGCAATGTGAACACTTGTGCTTCCCAGGCACAGAGAAGGTGCTAGCAGGGAATTCTCTGCCTGCTTTTCCCCAGTGCTCTGCAAGCTCTCCAGGACAACATAAAATCTGGGGCTCTGTGCTTTCTTTTGTTCTGAACAAGTGTTACTGTTTTCTGCACAAAAGCGATTCTGCCAAGCAATGTGAACAGGCTCAGAAAAGGTGCTAGCAGGGAATTCTCTGCCTGCCTTTCCCCAGTGCTCTGCAAGCTCTCCAGGACAACATAAAATCTGGGGCTCTGTGCTTTCTTTCGTTCTGAACAAGTGTTACTGTTTTCTGCACAAAAGCGATTCTGCGAAGCAATGGGAACACTTCTGTTTCCCAGGCACAGAGAAGGTGCTAGCAGGGAATTCTCTGCCTGCCTTTCCCCAGTGCTCTGCAAGCTCTCCAGTACAACAGCAAATCTGGGGCTCTGTGCTTTCTTTCGTTCTGAACAAGTGTTACTGTTTTCTGCACAAAAGTGATTCTGCGAAGCAATGGGAACACTTCTGCTTCCCAGGCACAGAGAAGGTGCTAGCAGGGAATTCTCTGCCTGCCTTTCCCCAGTGCTCTGCAAGCTCTCCAGGACAACATAAAATCTGGGGCTCTGTGCTTTCTTTTGTTCTGAACAAGTGTTACTGTTTTCTGCACAAAAGCGATTCTGCCAAGCAATGTGAACAGGCTCAGAAAAGGTGCTAGCAGGGAATTCTCTGCCTGCCTTTCCCCAGTGCTCTGCAAGCTCTCCAGGACAACATAGAATCTGGGGCTCTGTGCTTTCTTTTGTTCTGAACAAGTGTTAGGGTTTTGTGCACAAAAGCGATTCTGCGAAGCAATGTGAAGACTTCTGCTTCCCAGGCACAGAGAAGGTGCTAGCAGGGAATTCTCTGCCTGCCTTTCCCCAGTGCTCTGCAAGCTCTCCAGGACAACATAAAATCTGGGGCTCTGTGCTTTCTTTCGTTCTGAACAAGTGTTACTGTTTTCTGCACAAAAGCGATTCTGCGAAGCAATGGGAACACTTCTGTTTCCCAGGCACAGAGAAGGTGCTAGCAGGGAATTCTCTGCCTGCTTTTCCCCAGTGCTCTGCAAGCTCTCCAGGACAACAGCAAATCTGGGGCTCTGTGCTTTCTTTCGTTCTGAACAAGTGTTACTGTTTTCTGCACAAAAGCGATTCTGCGAAGCAATGGGAACACTTCTGTTTCCCAGGCACAGAGAAGGTGCTAGCAGGGAATTCTCTGCCTGCTTTTCCCCAGTGCTCTGCAAGCTCTCCAGGACAACATAGAATCTGGGGCTTTGTGCTTTCTTTCGTTCTGAACAAGTGTTACTGTTTTCTGCACAAAAGTGATTCTGCGAAGCAATGTGAACACTTCTGCTTCCCAGGCACAGAGAAGGTGCTAGCAGGGAATTCTCTGCCTGCCTTTCCCCAGTGCTCTGCAAGCTCTCCAGGACAACATAAAATCTGGGGCTCTGTGCTTTCTTTCGTCTGAACAAGTGTTACTGTTTTCTGCACAAAAGCGATTCTGCGAAGCAATGTGAACAGGCACAGAGAAGGTGCTAGCAGGGAATTCTCTGCCTGCCTTTCCCCAGTGCTCTGCAAGCTCTCCAGGACAACATAAAATCTGGGGCTCTGTGCTTTCTTTCGTTCTGAACAAGTGTTAGGGTTTTCTGCACAAAAGCGATTCTGCGAAGCAATGTGAACACTTCTGCTTCCCAGGCACAGAGAAGGTGCTAGCAGGGAATTCTCTGCCTGCTTTTCCCCAGTGCTCTGCAAGCTCTCCAGGACAACATAAAATCTGGGGCTCTGTGCTTTCTTTAGTTCTGAACAAGTGTTACTGTTTTCTGCACAAAAGCGATTCTGCGAAGCAATGGGAACACTTCTGTTTCCCAGGCACAGAGAAGGTGCTAGCAGGGAATTCTCTGCCTGCCTTTCCCCAGTGCTCTGCAAGCTCTCCAGGACAACATAGAATCTGGGGCTCTGTGCTTTCTTTTGTTCTGAACAAGTGTTAGGGTTTAGTGCACAAAAACGATTCTGCGAAGCAATGTGAAGACTTCTGCTTCCCAGGCACAGAGAAGGTGCTAGCAGGGAATTCTCTGCCTGCTTTTCCCCAGTGCTCTGCAAGCTCTCCAGGACAACATAAAATCTGGGGCTCTGTGCTTTCTTTCGTTGTGAACAAGTGTTACTGTTTTCTGCACAAAAGCGATTCTGCGAAGCAATGTGAACACTTCTGTTTCCCAGGCACAGAGAAGGTGCTAGCAGAGAATTCTCTGCCTGCTTTTCCCCAGTGCTCTGCAAGCTCTCCAGGACAACATAAAATCTGGGGCTCTGTGCTTTCTTTTGTTCTGAACAAGTGTTACTGTTTTCTGCACAAAAGCGATTCTGCGAAGCAATGTGAAGACGTCTGCTTCCCAGGCACAGAGAAGGTGCTAGCAGGGAATTCTCTGCCTGCCTTTCCCCAGTGCTCTGCAAGCTCTCCAGGACAACATAAAATCTGGGGCTCTGTGCTTTCTTTCGTTGTGAACAAGTGTTACTGTTTTCTGCACAAAAGTGATTCTGCGAAGCAATGTGAACACTTCTGCTTCCCAGGCACAGAGAAGGTGCTAGCAGGGAATTCTCTGCCTGCCTTTCCCCAGTGCTCTGCAAGCTCTCCAGGACAACTTAAATCTGGGGCTCTGTGCTTTCTTTCGTTCTGAACAAGTGTTACTGTTTTCTGCACAAAAGTGATTCTGCGAAGCAATGTGAACACTTCTGCTTCCCAGGCACAGAGAAGGTGCTAGCAGGGAATTCTCTGCCTGCCTTTCCCCAGTGCTCTGCAAGCTCTCCAGGACAACATAAAATCTGGGGCTCTGTGCTTTCTTTTGTTCTGAACAAGTGTTACTGTTTTCTGCACAAAAGCGATTCTGCCAAGCAATATGAACAGGCTCAGAAAAGGTGCTAGCAGGGAATTCTCTGCCTGCCTTTCCCCAGTGCTCTGCAAGCTCTCCAGGACAACATAGAATCTGGGGCTCTGTGCTTTCTTTTGTTCTGAACAAGTGTTAGGGTTTTGTGCACAAAAGCGATTCTGCGAAGCAATGTGAAGACTTCTGCTTCCCAGGCACAGAGAAGGTGCTAGCAGGGAATTCTCTGCCTGCCTTTCCCCAGTGCTCTGCAAGCTCTCCAGGACAACATAAAATCTGGGGCTCTGTGCTTTCTTTCGTCTGAACAAGTGTTACTGTTTTCTGCACAAAAGCGATTCTGCGAAGCAATGTGACCAGGCACAGAGAAGGTGCTAGCAGGGAATTCTCTGCCTGCCTTTCCCCAGTGCTCTGCAAGCTCTCCAGGACAACATAAAATCTGGGGCTCTGTGCTTTCTTTCGTTCTGAACAAGTGTTACTGTTTTCTGCACAAAAGCGATTCTGCGAAGCAATGGGAACACTTCTGTTTCCCAGGCACAGAGAAGGTGCTAGCAGGGAATTCTCTGCCTGCTTTTCCCCAGTGCTCTGCAAGCTCTCCAGGACAACATAAAATCTGGGGCTCTGTGCTTTCTTTCGTTCTGAACAAGTGTTACTGTTTTCTGCACAAAAGCGATTCTGCGAAGCAATGTGAACACTTCTGCTTCCCAGGCACAGAGAAGGTGCTAGCAGGGAATTCTCTGCCTGCCTTTCCCCAGTGCTCTGCGAGCTCTCCAGGACAACATAAAATCTGGGGCTCTGTGCTTTCTTTTGTTCTGAACAAGTGTTACTGTTTTCTGCACAAAAGCGATTCTGCGAAGCAATGTGAAGACTTCTGCTTCCCAGGCACAGAGAAGGTGCTAGCAGGGAATTCTCTGCCTGCTTTTCCCCAGTGCTCTGCAAGCTCTCCAGGACAACATAAAATCTGGGGCTCTGTGCTTTCTTTTGTCTGAACAAGTGTTACTGTTTTCTGCACAAAAGCGATTCTGCGAAGCAATGTGAACAGGCACAGAGAAGGTGCTAGCAGGGAATTCTCTGCCTGCCTTTCCCCAGTGCTCTGCAAGCTCTCCAGGACAACATAAAATCTGGGGCTCTGTGCTTTCTTTCGTTCTGAACAAGTGTTACTGTTTTCTGCACAAAAGCGATTCTGCGAAGCAATGTGAACACTTGTGCTTCCCAGGCACAGAGAAGGTGCTAGCAGGGAATTCTCTGCCTGCTTTTCCCCAGTGCTCTGCAAGCTCTCCAGGACAACATAAAATCTGGGGCTCTGTGCTTTCTTTCGTCTGAACAAGTGTTACTGTTTTCTGCACAAAAGCGATTCTGTGAAGCAATGTGAACAGGCACAGAGAAGGTGCTAGCAGGGAATTCTCTGCCTGCCTTTCCCCAGTGCTCTGCAAGCTCTCCAGGACAACATAAAATCTGGGGCTCTGTGCTTTCTTTCGTTCTGAACAAGTGTTACTGTTTTCTGCACAAAAGCGATTCTGCGAAGCAATGGGAACACTTCTGTTTCCCAGGCACAGAGAAGGTGCTAGCAGGGAATTCTCTGCCTGCCTTTCCCCAGTGCTCTGCAAGCTCTCCAGGACAACATAAAATCTGGGGCTCTGTGCTTTCTTTCGTTCTGAACAAGTGTTACTGTTTTCTGCACAAAAGCGATTCTGCGAAGCAATGTGAACAGGCACAGAGAAGGTGCTAGCAGGGAATTCTCTGCCTGCCTTTCCCCAGTGCTCTGCAAGCTCTCCAGGACAACATAAAATCTGGGGCTCTGTGCTTTCTTTCGTTCTGAACAAGTGTTACTGTTTTCTGCACAAAAGCGATTCTGCGAAGCAATGTGAACACTTGTGCTTCCCAGGCACAGAGAAGGTGCTAGCAGGGAATTCTCTGCCTGCTTTTCCCCAGTGCTCTGCAAGCTCTCCAGGACAACATAAAATCTGGGGCTCTGTGCTTTCTTTCGTCTGAACAAGTGTTACTGTTTTCTGCACAAAAGCGATTCTGCGAAGCAATGTGACCAGGCACAGAAAAGGTGCTAGCAGGGAATTCTCTGCCTGCCTTTCCCCAGTGCTCTGCAAGCTCTCCAGGACAACATAAAATCTGGGGCTCTGTGCTATCTTTTGTTCTGAACAAGTGTTACTGTTTTCTGCACAAAAGCGATTCTGCGAAGCAATGTGAACAGGCACAGAGAAGGTGCTAGCAGGGAATTCTCTGCCTGCCTTTCCCCAGTGCTCTGCAAGCTCTCCAGGACAACATAAAATCTGGGGCTCTGTGCTTTCTTTCGTTCTGAACAAGTGTTACTGTTTTCTGCACAAAAGCGATTCTGCGAAGCAATGGGAACACTTCTGTTTCCCAGGCACAGAGAAGGTGCTAGCAGGGAATTCTCTGCCTGCTTTTCCCCAGTGCTCTGCAAGCTCTCCAGGACAACATAAAATCTGGGGCTCTGTGCTTTCTTTCGTTCTGAAAAAGTGTTACTGTTTTCTGCACAAAAGCGATTCTGCGAAGCAATGGGAACACTTCTGTTTCCCAGGCACAGAGAAGGTGCTAGCAGGGAATTCTCTGCCTGCCTTTCCCCAGTGCTCTGCAAGCTCTCCAGGACAACATAAAATCTGGGGCTCTGTGCTTTCTTTCGTCTGAACAGGTGTTACTGTTTTCTGCACAAAAGCGATTCTGCCAAGCAATGTGAACAGGCTCAGAAAAGGTGCTAGCAGGGAATTCTCTGCCTGCCTTTCCCCAGTGCTCTGCAAGCTCTCCAGGACAACATAGAATCTGGGGCTCTGTGCTTTCTTTCGTCTGAACAAGTGTTACTGTTTTCTGCACAAAAGCGATTCTGTGAAGCAATGTGAACAGGCACAGAGAAGGTGCTAGCAGGGAATTCTCTGCCTGCCTTTCCCCAGTGCTCTGCAAGCTCTCCAGGACAACATAGAATCTGGGGCTCTGTGCTTTCTTTTGTTCTGAACAAGTGTTAGGGTTTTGTGCACAAAAGCGATTCTGCGAAGCAATGGGAACACTTCTGTTTCCCAGGCACAGAGAAGGTGCTAGCAGGGAATTCTCTGCCTGCCTTTCCCCAGTGCTCTGCAAGCTCTCCAGGACAACATAAAATCTGGGGCTCTGTGCTTTCTTTCGTCTGAACAAGTGTTACTGTTTTCTGCACAAAAGCGATTCTGCGAAGCAATGTGAACAGGCACAGAGAAGGTGCTAGCAGGGAATTCTCTGCCTGCCTTTCCCCAGTGCTCTGCAAGCTCTCCAGGACAACATAAAATCTGGGGCTCTGTGCTTTCTTTCGTTCTGAACAAGTGTTACTGTTTTCTGCACAAAAGCGATTCTGCGAAGCAATGGGAACACTTCTGTTTCCCAGGCACAGAGAAGGTGCTAGCAGGGAATTCTCTGCCTGCTTTTCCCCAGTGCTCTGCAAGCTCTCCAGGACAACATAAAATCTGGGGCTCTGTGCTTTCTTTCGTTCTGAACAAGTGTTACTGTTTTCTGCACAAAAGCGATTCTGCGAAGCAATGGGAACACTTCTGTTTCCCAGGCACAGAGAAGGTGCTAGCAGGGAATTCTCTGCCTGCCTTTCCCCAGTGCTCTGCAAGCTCTCCAGGACAACATAAATCTGGGGCTCTGTGCTTTCTTTAGTCTGAACAAGTGTTACTGTTTTCTGCACAAAAGCGATTCAGCGAAGCAATGTGAACAGGCACAGAGAAGGTGCTAGCAGGGAATTCTCTGCCTGCCTTTCCCCAGTGCTCTGCAAGCTCTCCAGGACAACATAGAATCTGGGGCTCTGTGCTTTCTTTTGTTCTGAACAAGTGTTATGGTTTAGTGCACAAAAGCGATTCTGCGAAGCAATGTGAAGACTTCTGCTTCCCAGGCACAGAGAAGGTGCTAGCAGGGAATTCTCTGCCTGCTTTTCCCCAGTGCTCTGCAAGCTCTCCAGGACAACATAAAATCTGGGGCTCTGTGCTTTCTTTCGTTCTGAACAAGTGTTACTGTTTTCTGCACAAAAGCGATTCTGCGAAGCAATGTGAACACTTCTGTTTCCCAGGCACAGAGAAGGTGCTAGCAGGGAATTCTCTGCCTGCTTTTCCCCAGTGCTCTGCAAGCTCTCCAGGACAACATAAAATCTGGGGCTCTGTGCTTTCTTTCGTTCTGAACAAGTGTTACTGTTTTCTGCACAAAAGCGATTCTGCGAAGCAATGTGAAGATGTCTGCTTCCCAGGCACAGAGAAGGTGCTAGCAGGGAATTCTCTGCCTGCCTTTCCCCAGTGCTCTGCAAGCTCACCAGGACAACATAAAATCTGGGGCTCTGTGCTTTCTTTCGTTGTGAACAAGTGTTACTGTTTTCTGCACAAAAGTGATTCTGCGAAGCAATGTGAACACTTCTGCTTCCCAGGCACAGAGAAGGTGCTAGCAGGGAATTCTCTGCCTGCCTTTCCCCAGTGCTCTGCAAGCTCTCCAGGACAACATAAAATCTGGGGCTCTGTGCTTTCTTTTGTTCTGAACAAGTGTTACTGTTTTCTGCACAAAAGCGATTCTGCGAAGCAATGTGAAGACTTCTGCTTCCCAGGCACAGAGAAGGTGCTAGCAGGGAATTCTCTGCCTGCTTTTCCCCAGTGCTCTGCAAGCTCTCCAGGACAACAGCAAATATGGGGCTCTGTGCTTTCTTTCGTCTGAACAAGTGTTACTGTTTTCTGCACAAAAGCGATTCTGCGAAGCAATGTGAACAGGCACAGAGAAGGTGCTAGCAGGGAATTCTCTGCCTGCCTTTCCCCAGTGCTCTGCAAGCTCTCCAGGACAACATAAAATCTGGGGCTCTGTGCTTTCTTTCGTTCTGAACAAGTGTTACTGTTTTCTGCACAAAAGCGATTCTGCGAAGCAATGTGAACACTTCTGCTTCCCAGGCACAGAGAAGGTGCTAGCAGGGAATTCTCTGCCTGCTTTTCCCCAGTGCTCTGCAAGCTCTCCAGGACAACATAAAATCTGGGGCTCTGTGCTTTCTTTTGTTCTGAACAAGTGTTACTGTTTTCTGCACAAAAGCGATTCTGCCAAGCAATGTGAACAGGCTCAGAAAAGGTGCTAGCAGGGAATTCTCTGCCTGCCTTTCCCCAGTGCTCTGCAAGCTCTCCAGGACAACATAAAATCTGGGGCTCTGTGCTTTCTTTCGTTCTGAACAAGTGTTACTGTTTTCTGCACAAAAGCGATTCTGCGAAGCAATGGGAACACTTCTGTTTCCCAGGCACAGAGAAGGTGCTAGCAGGGAATTCTCTGCCTGCCTTTCCCCAGTGCTCTGCAAGCTCTCCAGTACAACAGCAAATCTGGGGCTCTGTGCTTTCTTTCGTTCTGAACAAGTGTTACTGTTTTCTGCACAAAAGTGATTCTGCGAAGCAATGGGAACACTTCTGCTTCCCAGGCACAGAGAAGGTGCTAGCAGGGAATTCTCTGCCTGCCTTTCCCCAGTGCTCTGCAAGCTCTCCAGGACAACATAAAATCTGGGGCTCTGTGCTTTCTTTTGTTCTGAACAAGTGTTACTGTTTTCTGCACAAAAGCGATTCTGCCAAGCAATGTGAACAGGCTCAGAAAAGGTGCTAGCAGGGAATTCTCTGCCTGCCTTTCCCCAGTGCTCTGCAAGCTCTCCAGGACAACATAGAATCTGGGGCTCTGTGCTTTCTTTTGTTCTGAACAAGTGTTAGGGTTTTGTGCACAAAAGCGATTCTGCGAAGCAATGTGAAGACTTCTGCTTCCCAGGCACAGAGAAGGTGCTAGCAGGGAATTCTCTGCCTGCCTTTCCCCAGTGCTCTGCAAGCTCTCCAGGACAACATAAAATCTGGGGCTCTGTGCTTTCTTTCGTTCTGAACAAGTGTTACTGTTTTCTGCACAAAAGCGATTCTGCGAAGCAATGGGAACACTTCTGTTTCCCAGGTACAGAGAAGGTGCTAGCAGGGAATTCTCTGCCTGCTTTTCCCCAGTGCTCTGCAAGCTCTCCAGGACAACAGCAAATCTGGGGCTCTGTGCTTTCTTTCGTTCTGAACAAGTGTTACTGTTTTCTGCACAAAAGCGATTCTGCGAAGCAATGGGAACACTTCTGTTTCCCAGGCACAGAGAAGGTGCTAGCAGGGAATTCTCTGCCTGCTTTTCCCCAGTGCTCTGCAAGCTCTCCAGGACAACATAGAATCTGGGGCTTTGTGCTTTCTTTCGTTCTGAACAAGTGTTACTGTTTTCTGCACAAAAGTGATTCTGCGAAGCAATGTGAACACTTCTGCTTCCCAGGCACAGAGAAGGTGCTAGCAGGGAATTCTCTGCCTGCCTTTCCCCAGTGCTCTGCAAGCTCTCCAGGACAACATAAAATCTGGGGCTCTGTGCTTTCTTTCGTCTGAACAAGTGTTACTGTTTTCTGCACAAAAGCGATTCTGCGAAGCAATGTGAACAGGCACAGAGAAGGTGCTAGCAGGGAATTCTCTGCCTGCCTTTCCCCAGTGCTCTGCAAGCTCTCCAGGACAACATAAAATCTGGGGCTCTGTGCTTTCTTTCGTTCTGAACAAGTGTTAGGGTTTTCTGCACAAAAGCGATTCTGCGAAGCAATGTGAACACTTCTGTTTCCCAGGCACAGAGAAGGTGCTAGCAGGGAATTCTCTGCCTGCTTTTCCCCAGTGCTCTGCAAGCTCTCCAGGACAACATAAAATCTGGGGCTCTGTGCTTTCTTTAGTTCTGAACAAGTGTTACTGTTTTCTGCACAAAAGCGATTCTGCGAAGCAATGGGAACACTTCTGTTTCCCAGGCACAGAGAAGGTGCTAGCAGGGAATTCTCTGCCTGCCTTTCCCCAGTGCTCTGCAAGCTCTCCAGGACAACATAGAATCTGGGGCTCTGTGCTTTCTTTTGTTCTGAACAAGTGTTAGGGTTTAGTGCACAAAAACGATTCTGCGAAGCAATGTGAAGACTTCTGCTTCCCAGGCACAGAGAAGGTGGTAGCAGGGAATTCTCTGCCTGCTTTTCCCCAGTGCTCTGCAAGCTCTCCAGGACAACATAAAATCTGGGGCTCTGTGCTTTCTTTCGTTGTGAACAAGTGTTACTGTTTTCTGCACAAAAGCGATTCTGCGAAGCAATGTGAACACTTCTGTTTCCCAGGCACAGAGAAGGTGCTAGCAGAGAATTCTCTGCCTGCTTTTCCCCAGTGCTCTGCAAGCTCTCCAGGACAACATAAAATCTGGGGCTCTGTGCTTTCTTTTGTTCTGAACAAGTGTTACTGTTTTCTGCACAAAAGCGATTCTGCGAAGCAATGTGAAGACGTCTGCTTCCCAGGCACAGAGAAGGTGCTAGCAGGGAATTCTCTGCCTGCCTTTCCCCAGTGCTCTGCAAGCTCTCCAGGACAACATAAAATCTGGGGCTCTGTGCTTTCTTTCGTTGTGAACAAGTGTTACTGTTTTCTGCACAAAAGTGATTCTGCGAAGCAATGTGAACACTTCTGCTTCCCAGGCACAGAGAAGGTGCTAGCAGGGAATTCTCTGCCTGCCTTTCCCCAGTGCTCTGCAAGCTCTCCAGGACAACTTAAATCTGGGGCTCTGTGCTTTCTTTCGTTCTGAACAAGTGTTACTGTTTTCTGCACAAAAGTGATTCTGCGAAGCAATGTGAACACTTCTGCTTCCCAGGCACAGAGAAGGTGCTAGCAGGGAATTCTCTGCCTGCCTTTCCCCAGTGCTCTGCAAGCTCTCCAGGACAACATAAAATCTGGGGCTCTGTGCTTTCTTTTGTTCTGAACAAGTGTTACTGTTTTCTGCACAAAAGCGATTCTGCCAAGCAATGTGAACAGGCTCAGAAAAGGTGCTAGCAGGGAATTCTCTGCCTGCCTTTCCCCAGTGCTCTGCAAGCTCTCCAGGACAACATAGAATCTGGGGCTCTGTGCTTTCTTTTGTTCTGAACAAGTGTTAGGGTTTTGTGCACAAAAGCGATTCTGCGAAGCAATGTGAAGACTTCTGCTTCCCAGGCACAGAGAAGGTGCTAGCAGGGAATTCTCTGCCTGCCTTTCCCCAGTGCTCTGCAAGCTCTCCAGGACAACATAAAATCTGGGGCTCTGTGCTTTCTTTCGTCTGAACAAGTGTTACTGTTTTCTGCACAAAAGCGATTCTGCGAAGCAATGTGACCAGGCACAGAGAAGGTGCTAGCAGGGAATTCTCTGCCTGCCTTTCCCCAGTGCTCTGCAAGCTCTCCAGGACAACATAAAATCTGGGGCTCTGTGCTTTCTTTCGTTCTGAACAAGTGTTACTGTTTTCTGCACAAAAGCGATTCTGCGAAGCAATGGGAACACTTCTGTTTCCCAGGCACAGAGAAGGTGCTAGCAGGGAATTCTCTGCCTGCTTTTCCCCAGTGCTCTGCAAGCTCTCCAGGACAACAGCAAATCTGGGGCTCTGTGCTTTCTTTCGTTCTGAACAAGTGTTACTGTTTTCTGCACAAAAGCGATTCTGCGAAGCAATGGGAACACTTCTGTTTCCCAGGCACAGAGAAGGTGCTAGCAGGGAATTCTCTGCCTGCTTTTCCCCAGTGCTCTGCAAGCTCTCCAGGACAACATAGAATCTGGGGCTTTGTGCTTTCTTTCGTTCTGAACAAGTGTTACTGTTTTCTGCACAAAAGTGATTCTGCGAAGCAATGTGAACACTTCTGCTTCCCAGGCACAGAGAAGGTGCTAGCAGGGAATTCTCTGCCTGCTTTTCCCCAGTGCTCTGCAAGCTCTCCAGGACAACATAAAATCTGGGGCTCTGTGCTTTCTTTCGTTCTGAACAAGTGTTACTGTTTTCTGCACAAAAGCGATTCTGCGAAGCAATGTGAACACTTCTGTTTCCCAGGCACAGAGAAGGTGCTAGCAGGGAATTCTCTGCCTGCTTTTCCCCAGTGCTCTGCAAGCTCTCCAGGACAACATAAAATCTGGGGCTCTGTGCTTTCTTTCGTTCTGAACAAGTGTTACTGTTTTCTGCACAAAAGCGATTCTGCGAATCAATGTGAAGACGTCTGCTTCCCAGGCACAGAGAAGGTGCTAGCAGGGAATTCTCTGCCTGCCTTTCCCCAGTGCTCTGCAAGCTCACCAGGACAACATAAAATCTGGGGCTCTGTGCTTTCTTTCGTTGTGAACAAGTGTTACTGTTTTCTGCACAAAAGTGATTCTGCGAAGCAATGTGAACACTTCTGCTTCCCAGGCACAGAGAAGGTGCTAGCAGGGAATTCTCTGCCTGCCTTTCCCCAGTGCTCTGCAAGCTCTCCAGGACAACATAAAATCTGGGGCTCTGTGCTTTCTTTTGTTCTGAACAAGTGTTACTGTTTTCTGCACAAAAGCGATTCTGCGAAGCAATGTGAAGACTTCTGCTTCCCAGGCACAGAGAAGGTGCTAGCAGGGAATTCTCTGCCTGCTTTTCCCCAGTGCTCTGCAAGCTCTCCAGGACAACAGCAAATATGGGGCTCTGTGCTTTCTTTCGTCTGAACAAGTGTTACTGTTTTCTGCACAAAAGCGATTCTGCGAAGCAATGTGAACAGGCACAGAGAAGGTGCTAGCAGGGAATTCTCTGCCTGCCTTTCCCCAGTGCTCTGCAAGCTCTCCAGGACAACATAAAATCTGGGGCTCTGTGCTTTCTTTCGTTCTGAACAAGTGTTACTGTTTTCTGCACAAAAGCGATTCTGCGAAGCAATGTGAACACTTGTGCTTCCCAGGCACAGAGAAGGTGCTAGCAGGGAATTCTCTGCCTGCTTTTCCCCAGTGCTCTGCAAGCTCTCCAGGACAACATAAAATCTGGGGCTCTGTGCTTTCTTTTGTTCTGAACAAGTGTTACTGTTTTCTGCACAAAAGCGATTCTGCCAAGCAATGTGAACAGGCTCAGAAAAGGTGCTAGCAGGGAATTCTCTGCCTGCCTTTCCCCAGTGCTCTGCAAGCTCTCCAGGACAACATAAAATCTGGGGCTCTGTGCTTTCTTTCGTTCTGAACAAGTGTTACTGTTTTCTGCACAAAAGCGATTCTGCGAAGCAATGGGAACACTTCTGTTTCCCAGGCACAGAGAAGGTGCTAGCAGGGAATTCTCTGCCTGCCTTTCCCCAGTGCTCTGCAAGCTCTCCAGTACAACAGCAAATCTGGGGCTCTGTGCTTTCTTTCGTTCTGAACAAGTGTTACTGTTTTCTGCACAAAAGTGATTCTGCGAAGCAATGGGAACACTTCTGCTTCCCAGGCACAGAGAAGGTGCTAGCAGGGAATTCTCTGCCTGCCTTTCCCCAGTGCTCTGCAAGCTCTCCAGGACAACATAAAATCTGGGGCTCTGTGCTTTCTTTCGTTCTGAACAAGTGTTACTGTTTTCTGCACAAAAGCGATTCTGCCAAGCAATGTGAACACTTCTGTTTCCCAGGCACAGAGAAGGTGCTAGCAGGGAATTCTCTGCCTGCTTTTCCCCAGTGCTCTGCAAGCTCTCCAGGACAACATAAAATCTGGGGCTCTGTGCTTTCTTTCGTTCTGAACAAGTGTTACTGTTTTCTGCACAAAAGCGATTCTGCGAATCAATGTGAAGACGTCTGCTTCCCAGGCACAGAGAAGGTGCTAGCAGGGAATTCTCTGCCTGCCTTTCCCCAGTGCTCTGCAAGCTCACCAGGACAACATAAAATCTGGGGCTCTGTGCTTTCTTTCGTTGTGAACAAGTGTTACTGTTTTCTGCACAAAAGTGATTCTGCGAAGCAATGTGAACACTTCTGCTTCCCAGGCACAGAGAAGGTGCTAGCAGGGAATTCTCTGCCTGCCTTTCCCCAGTGCTCTGCAAGCTCTCCAGGACAACATAAAATCTGGGGCTCTGTGCTTTCTTTTGTTCTGAACAAGTGTTACTGTTTTCTGCACAAAAGCGATTCTGCGAAGCAATGTGAAGACTTCTGCTTCCCAGGCACAGAGAAGGTGCTAGCAGGGAATTCTCTGCCTGCTTTTCCCCAGTGCTCTGCAAGCTCTCCAGGACAACAGCAAATATGGGGCTCTGTGCTTTCTTTCGTCTGAACAAGTGTTACTGTTTTCTGCACAAAAGCGATTCTGCGAAGCAATGTGAACAGGCACAGAGAAGGTGCTAGCAGGGAATTCTCTGCCTGCCTTTCCCCAGTGCTCTGCAAGCTCTCCAGGACAACATAAAATCTGGGGCTCTGTGCTTTCTTTCGTTCTGAACAAGTGTTACTGTTTTCTGCACAAAAGCGATTCTGCGAAGCAATGTGAACACTTGTGCTTCCCAGGCACAGAGAAGGTGCTAGCAGGGAATTCTCTGCCTGCTTTTCCCCAGTGCTCTGCAAGCTCTCCAGGACAACATAAAATCTGGGGCTCTGTGCTTTCTTTTGTTCTGAACAAGTGTTACTGTTTTCTGCACAAAAGCGATTCTGCCAAGCAATGTGAACAGGCTCAGAAAAGGTGCTAGCAGGGAATTCTCTGCCTGCCTTTCCCCAGTGCTCTGCAAGCTCTCCAGGACAACATAAAATCTGGGGCTCTGTGCTTTCTTTCGTTCTGAACAAGTGTTACTGTTTTCTGCACAAAAGCGATTCTGCGAAGCAATGGGAACACTTCTGTTTCCCAGGCACAGAGAAGGTGCTAGCAGGGAATTCTCTGCCTGCCTTTCCCCAGTGCTCTGCAAGCTCTCCAGTACAACAGCAAATCTGGGGCTCTGTGCTTTCTTTCGTTCTGAACAAGTGTTACTGTTTTCTGCACAAAAGTGATTCTGCGAAGCAATGGGAACACTTCTGCTTCCCAGGCACAGAGAAGGTGCTAGCAGGGAATTCTCTGCCTGCCTTTCCCCAGTGCTCTGCAAGCTCTCCAGGACAACATAAAATCTGGGGCTCTGTGCTTTCTTTTGTTCTGAACAAGTGTTACTGTTTTCTGCACAAAAGCGATTCTGCCAAGCAATGTGAACAGGCTCAGAAAAGGTGCTAGCAGGGAATTCTCTGCCTGCCTTTCCCCAGTGCTCTGCAAGCTCTCCAGGACAACATAGAATCTGGGGCTCTGTGCTTTCTTTTGTTCTGAACAAGTGTTAGGGTTTTGTGCACAAAAGCGATTCTGCGAAGCAATGTGAAGACTTCTGCTTCCCAGGCACAGAGAAGGTGCTAGCAGGGAATTCTCTGCCTGCCTTTCCCCAGTGCTCTGCAAGCTCTCCAGGACAACATAAAATCTGGGGCTCTGTGCTTTCTTTCGTCTGAACAAGTGTTACTGTTTTCTGCACAAAAGCGATTCTGCGAAGCAATGTGAACAGGCACAGAGAAGGTGCTAGCAGGGAATTCTCTGCCTGCCTTTCCCCAGTGCTCTGCAAGCTCTCCAGGACAACATAAAATCTGGGGCTCTGTGCTTTCTTTCGTTCTGAACAAGTGTTACTGTTTTCTGCACAAAAGCGATTCTGCGAAGCAATGGGAACACTTCTGTTTCCCAGGCACAGAGAAGGTGCTAGCAGGGAATTCTCTGCCTGCTTTTCCCCAGTGCTCTGCAAGCTCTCCAGGACAACAGCAAATCTGGGGCTCTGTGCTTTCTTTCGTTCTGAACAAGTGTTACTGTTTTCTGCACAAAAGCGATTCTGCGAAGCAATGGGAACACTTCTGTTTCCCAGGCACAGAGAAGGTGCTAGCAGGGAATTCTCTGCCTGCTTTTCCCCAGTGCTCTGCAAGCTCTCCAGGACAACATAGAATCTGGGGCTTTGTGCTTTCTTTCGTTCTGAACAAGTGTTACTGTTTTCTGCACAAAAGTGATTCTGCGAAGCAATGTGAACACTTCTGCTTCCCAGGCACAGAGAAGGTGCTAGCAGGGAATTCTCTGCCTGCCTTTCCCCAGTGCTCTGCAAGCTCTCCAGGACAACATAAAATCTGGGGCTCTGTGCTTTCTTTCGTCTGAACAAGTGTTACTGTTTTCTGCACAAAAGCGATTCTGCGAAGCAATGTGAACAGGCACAGAGAAGGTGCTAGCAGGGAATTCTCTGCCTGCCTTTCCCCAGTGCTCTGCAAGCTCTCCAGGACAACATAAAATCTGGGGCTCTGTGCTTTCTTTCGTTCTGAACAAGTGTTACTGTTTTCTGCACAAAAGCGATTCTGCGAAGCAATGGGAACACTTCTGTTTCCCAGGCACAGAGAAGGTGCTAGCAGGGAATTCTCTGCCTGCTTTTCCCCAGTGCTCTGCAAGCTCTCCAGGACAACATAAAATCTGGGGCTCTGTGCTTTCTTTAGTTCTGAACAAGTGTTACTGTTTTCTGCACAAAAGCGATTCTGCGAAGCAATGGGAACACTTCTGTTTCCCAGGCACAGAGAAGGTGCTAGCAGGGAATTCTCTGCCTGCTTTTCCCCAGTGCTCTGCAAGCTCTCCAGGACAACATAGAATCTGGGGCTCTGTGCTTTCTTTTGTTCTGAACAAGTGTTAGGGTTTTCTGCACAAAAGCGATTCTGCGAAGCAATGGGAACACTTCTGCTTCCCAGGCACAGAGAAGGTGCTAGCAGGGAATTCTCTGCCTGCCTTTCCCCAGTGCTCTGCAAGCTCTCCAGGACAACATAAAATCTGGGGCTCTGTGCTTTCTTTCGTCTGAACAAGTGTTACTGTTTTCTGCACAAAAGCGATTCAGCGAAGCAATGTGAACAGGCACAGAGAAGGTGCTAGCAGGGAATTCTCTGCCTGCCTTTCCCCAGTGCTCTGCAAGCTCTCCAGGACAACATAGAATCTGGGGCTCTGTGCTTTCTTTTGTTCTGAACAAGTGTTAGGGTTTAGTGCACAAAAACGATTCTGCGAAGCAATGTGAAGACTTCTGCTTCCCAGGCACAGAGAAGGTGCTAGCAGGGAATTCTCTGCCTGCTTTTCCCCAGTGCTCTGCAAGCTCTCCAGGACAACATAAAATCTGGGGCTCTGTGCTTTCTTTCGTTGTGAACAAGTGTTACTGTTTTCTGCACAAAAGCGATTCTGCGAAGCAATGTGAACACTTCTGTTTCCCAGGCACAGAGAAGGTGCTAGCAGAGAATTCTCTGCCTGCTTTTCCCCAGTGCTCTGCAAGCTCTCCAGGACAACATAAAATCTGGGGCTCTGTGCTTTCTTTCGTTCTGAACAAGTGTTACTGTTTTCTGCACAAAAGCGATTCTGCGAAGCAATGTGAAGACGTCTGCTTCCCAGGCACAGAGAAGGTGCTAGCAGGGAATTCTCTGCCTGCCTTTCCCCAGTGCTCTGCAAGCTCTCCAGGACAACATAAAATCTGGGGCTCTGTGCTTTCTTTCGTTGTGAACAAGTGTTACTGTTTTCTGCACAAAAGTGATTCTGCGAAGCAATGTGAACACTTCTGCTTCCCAGGCACAGAGAAGGTGCTAGCAGGGAATTCTCTGCCTGCCTTTCCCCAGTGCTCTGCAAGCTCTCCAGGACAACATAAAATCTGGGGCTCTGTGCTTTCTTTCGTTCTGAACAAGTGTTACTGTTTTCTGCACAAAAGTGATTCTGCGAAGCAATGTGAACACTTCTGCTTCCCAGGCACAGAGAAGGTGCTAGCAGGGAATTCTCTGCCTGCCTTTCCCCAGTGCTCTGCAAGCTCTCCAGGACAACATAAAATCTGGGGCTCTGTGCTTTCTTTTGTTCTGAACAAGTGTTACTGTTTTCTGCACAAAAGCGATTCTGCCAAGCAATGTGAACAGGCTCAGAAAAGGTGCTAGCAGGGAATTCTCTGCCTGCCTTTCCCCAGTGCTCTGCAAGCTCTCCAGGACAACATAGAATCTGGGGCTCTGTGCTTTCTTTTGTTCTGAACAAGTGTTAGGGTTTTGTGCACAAAAGCGATTCT
This sequence comes from Strix uralensis, assembly GCF_047716275.1. Taxonomy (NCBI): domain Eukaryota; kingdom Metazoa; phylum Chordata; class Aves; order Strigiformes; family Strigidae; genus Strix; species Strix uralensis. Next base: position 364,023 of record NW_027436760.1, read on the forward strand.
GCGAAGCAATGTGAAGACTTCTGCTTCCCAGGCACAGAGAAGGTGCTAGCAGGGAATTCTCTGCCTGCCTTTCCCCAGTGCTCTGCAAGCTCTCCAGGACAACATAAAATCTGGGGCTCTGTGCTTTCTTTCGTCTGAACAATTGTTACTGTTTTCTGCACAAAAGCGATTCTGCGAAGCAATGTGACCAGGCACAGAGAAGGTGCTAGCAGGGAATTCTCTGCCTGCCTTTCCCCAGTGCTCTGCAAGCTCTCCAGGACAACATAAAATCTGGGGCTCTGTGCTTTCTTTCGTTCTGAACAAGTGTTACTGTTTTCTGCACAAAAGCGATTCTGCGAAGCAATGGGAACACTTCTGTTTCCCAGGCACAGAGAAGGTGCTAGCAGGGAATTCTCTGCCTGCTTTTCCCCAGTGCTCTGCAAGCTCTCCAGGACAACAGCAAATCTGGGGCTCTGTGCTTTCTTTCGTTCTGAACAAGTGTTACTGTTTTCTGCACAAAAGCGATTCTGCGAAGCAATGGGAACACTTCTGTTTCCCAGGCACAGAGAAGGTGCTAGCAGGGAATTCTCTGCCTGCTTTTCCCCAGTGCTCTGCAAGCTCTCCAGGACAACATAGAATCTGGGGCTTTGTGCTTTCTTTCGTTCTGAACAAGTGTTACTGTTTTCTGCACAAAAGTGATTCTGCGAAGCAATGTGAACACTTCTGCTTCCCAGGCACAGAGAAGGTGCTAGCAGGGAATTCTCTGCCTGCCTTTCCCCAGTGCTCTGCAAGCTCTCCAGGACAACATAAAATCTGGGGCTCTGTGCTTTCTTTCGTCTGAACAAGTGTTACTGTTTTCTGCACAAAAGCGATTCTGCGAAGCAATGTGAACAGGCACAGAGAAGGTGCTAGCAGGGAATTCTCTGCCTGCCTTTCCCCAGTGCTCTGCAAGCTCTCCAGGACAACATAAAATCTGGGGCTCTGTGCTTTCTTTCGTTCTGAACAAGTGTTAGGGTTTTCTGCACAAAAGCGATTCTGCGAAGCAATGTGAACACTTCTGTTTCCCAGGCACAGAGAAGGTGCTAGCAGGGAATTCTCTGCCTGCTTTTCCCCAGTGCTCTGCAAGCTCTCCAGGACAACATAAAATCTGGGGCTCTGTGCTTTCTTTTGTTCTGAACAAGTGTTACTGTTTTCTGCACAAAAGCGATTCTGCGAAGCAATGTGAACACTTCTGCTTCCCAGGCACAGAGAAGGTGCTAGCAGGGAATTCTCTGCCTGCCTTTCCCCAGTGCTCTGCAAGCTCTCCAGGACAACATAAAATCTGGGGCTCTGTGCTTTCTTTCGTCTGAACAAGTGTTACTGTTTTCTGCACAAAAGCGATTCAGCGAAGCAATGTGAACAGGCACAGAGAAGGTGCTAGCAGGGAATTCTCTGCCTGCCTTTCCCCAGTGCTCTGCAAGCTCTCCAGGACAACATAGAATCTGGGGCTCTGTGCTTTCTTTTGTTCTGAACAAGTGTTAGGGTTTAGTGCACAAAAGCGATTCTGCGAAGCAATGTGAAGACTTCTGCTTCCCAGGCACAGAGAAGGTGCTAGCAGGGAATTCTCTGCCTGCCTTTCCCCAGTGCTCTGCAAGCTCTCCAGGACAACATAAAATCTGGGGCTCTGTGCTTTCTTTTGTTCTGAACAAGTGTTACTGTTTTCTGCACAAAAGCGATTCTGCCAAGCAATGTGAACAGGCTCAGAAAAGGTGCTAGCAGGGAATTCTCTGCCTGCCTTTCCCCAGTGCTCTGCAAGCTCTCCAGGACAACATAGAATCTGGGGCTCTGTGCTTTCTTTTGTTCTGAACAAGTGTTAGGGTTTTGTGCACAAAAGCGATTCTGCGAAGCAATGTGAAGACTTCTGCTTCCCAGGCACAGAGAAGGTGCTAGCAGGGAATTCTCTGCCTGCCTTTCCCCAGTGCTCTGCAAGCTCTCCAGGACAACATAAAATCTGGGGCTCTGTGCTTTCTTTCGTCTGAACAAGTGTTACTGTTTTCTGCACAAAAGCGATTCTGCGAAGCAATGTGACCAGGCACAGAGAAGGTGCTAGCAGGGAATTCTCTGCCTGCCTTTCCCCAGTGCTCTGCAAGCTCTCCAGGACAACATAAAATCTGGGGCTCTGTGCTTTCTTTCGTTCTGAACAAGTGTTACTGTTTTCTGCACAAAAGCGATTCTGCGAAGCAATGGGAACACTTCTGTTTCCCAGGCACAGAGAAGGTGCTAGCAGGGAATTCTCTGCCTGCTTTTCCCCAGTGCTCTGCAAGCTCTCCAGGACAACAGCAAATCTGGGGCTCTGTGCTTTCTTTCGTTCTGAACAAGTGTTACTGTTTTCTGCACAAAAGCGATTCTGCGAAGCAATGGGAACACTTCTGTTTCCCAGGCACAGAGAAGGTGCTAGCAGGGAATTCTCTGCCTGCTTTTCCCCAGTGCTCTGCAAGCTCTCCAGGACAACATAGAATCTGGGGCTTTGTGCTTTCTTTCGTTCTGAACAAGTGTTACTGTTTTCTGCACAAAAGTGATTCTGCGAAGCAATGTGAACACTTCTGCTTCCCAGGCACAGAGAAGGTGCTAGCAGGGAATTCTCTGCCTGCCTTTCCCCAGTGCTCTGCAAGCTCTCCAGGACAACATAAAATCTGGGGCTGTGTGCTTTCTTTCGTCTGAACAAGTGTTACTGTTTTCTGCACAAAAGCGATTCTGCGAAGCAATGTGAACAGGCACAGAGAAGGTGCTAGCAGGGAATTCTCTGCCTGCCTTTCCCCAGTGCTCTGCAAGCTCTCCAGGACAACATAAAATCTGGGGCTCTGTGCTTTCTTTCGTTCTGAACAAGTGTTAGGGTTTTCTGCACAAAAGCGATTCTGCGAAGCAATGTGAACACTTCTGTTTCCCAGGCACAGAGAAGGTGCTAGCAGGGAATTCTCTGCCTGCTTTTCCCCAGTGCTCTGCAAGCTCTCCAGGACAACATAAAATCTGGGGCTCTGTGCTTTCTTTTGTTCTGAACAAGTGTTACTGTTTTCTGCACAAAAGCGATTCTGCGAAGCAATGTGAACACTTCTGCTTCCCAGGCACAGAGAAGGTGCTAGCAGGGAATTCTCTGCCTGCCTTTCCCCAGTGCTCTGCAAGCTCTCCAGGACAACATAAAATCTGGGGCTCTGTGCTTTCTTTCGTCTGAACAAGTGTTACTGTTTTCTGCACAAAAGCGATTAAGCGAAGCAATGTGAACAGGCACAGAGAAGGTGCTAGCAGGGAATTCTCTGCCTGCCTTTCCCCAGTGCTCTGCAAGCTCTCCAGGACAACATAGAATCTGGGGCTCTGTGCTTTCTTTTGTTCTGAACAAGTGTTAGGGTTTAGTGCACAAAAGCGATTCTGCGAAGCAATGTGAAGACTTCTGCTTCCCAGGCACAGAGAAGGTGCTAGCAGGGAATTCTCTGCCTGCCTTTCCCCAGTGCTCTGCAAGCTCTCCAGGACAACATAAAATCTGGGGCTCTGTGCTTTCTTTCGTTCTGAACAAGTGTTACTGTTTTCTGCACAAAAGCGATTCTGCGAAGCAATGGGAACACTTCTGTTTCCCAGGCACAGAGAAGGTGCTAGCAGGGAATTCTCTGCCTGCTTTTCCCCAGTGCTCTGCAAACTCTCCAGGACAACATAAAATCTGGGGCTCTGTGCTTTCTTTCGTTCTGAACAAGTGTTACTGTTTTCTGCACAAAAGCGATTCTGCGAAGCAATGTGAAGACGTCTGCTTCCCAGGCACAGAGAAGGTGCTAGCAGGGAATTCTCTGCCTTCCTTTCCCCAGTGCTCTGCAAGCTCTCCAGGACAACATAAAATCTGGGGCTCTGTGCTTTCTTTCGTTCTGAACAAGTGTTACTGTTTTCTGCACAAAAGTGATTCTGCGAAGCAATGTGAACACTTCTGCTTCCCAGGCACAGAGAAGGTGCTAGCAGGGAATTCTCTGCCTGCCTTTCCCCAGTGCTCTGCAAGCTCTCCAGGACAACAGCAAATCTGGGGCTCTGTGCTTTCTTTTGTTCTGAACAAGTGTTACTGTTTTCTGCACAAAAGCGATTCTGCGAAGCAATGTGAACAGGCTCAGAAAAGGTGCTAGCAGGGAATTCTCTGCCTGCCTTTCCCCAGTGCTCTGCAAGCTCTCCAGGACAACATAGAATCTGGGGCTCTGTGCTTTCTTTTGTTCTGAACAAGTGTTAGGGTTTTGTGCACAAAAGCGATTCTGCGAAGCAATGTGAAGACTTCTGCTTCCCAGGCACAGAGAAGGTGCTAGCAGGGAATTCTCTGCCTGCCTTTCCCCAGTGCTCTGCAAGCTCTCCAGGACAACATAAAATCTGGGGCTCTGTGCTTTCTTTCGTCTGAACAAGTGTTACTGTTTTCTGCACAAAAGCGATTCTGTGAAGCAATGTGAACAGGCACAGAGAAGGTGCTAGCAGGGAATTCTCTGCCTGCCTTTCCCCAGTGCTCTGCAAGCTCTCCAGGACAACATAAAATCTGGGGCTCTGTGCTTTCTTTCGTTCTGAACAAGTGTTACTGTTTTCTGCACAAAAGCGATTCTGCGAAGCAATGGGAACACTTCTGTTTCCCAGGCACAGAGAAGGTGCTAGCAGGGAATTCTCTGCCTGCTTTTCCCCAGTGCTCTGCAAGCTCTCCAGGACAACATAAAATCTGGGGCTCTGTGCTTTCTTTCGTTCTGAACAAGTGTTACTGTTTTCTGCACAAAAGCGATTCTGCGAAGGAATGTGAACAGGCACAGAGAAGGTGCTAGCAGGGAATTCTCTGCCTGCCTTTCCCCAGTGCTCTGCAAGCTCTCCAGGACAACATAAAATCTGGGGCTCTGTGCTTTCTTTCGTTCTGAACAACTGTTACTGTTTTCTGCACAAAAGTGATTCTGCGAAGCAATGTGAAGACTTCTGCTTCCCAGGCACAGAGAAGGTGCTAGCAGGGAATTCTCTGCCTGCCTTTCCCCAGTGCTCTGCAAGCTCTCCAGGACAACATAAAATCTGGGGCTCTGTGCTTTCTTTTGTTCTGAACAAGTGTTACTGTTTTCTGCACAAAAGCGATTCTGCCAAGCAATGTGAACAGGCTCAGAAAAGGTGCTAGCAGGGAATTCTCTGCCTGCCTTTCCCCAGTGCTCTGCAAGCTCTCCAGGACAACATAGAATCTGGGGCTCTGTGCTTTCTTTTGTTCTGAACAAGTGTTAGGGTTTTGTGCACAAAAGCGATTCTGCGAAGCAATGTGAACACTTCTGCTTCCCAGGCACAGAGAAGGTGCTAGCAGGGAATTCTCTGCCTGCCTTTCCCCAGTGCTCTGCAAGCTCTCCAGGACAACATAAAATCTGGGGCTCTGTGCTTTCTTTCGTCTGAACAAGTGTTACTGTTTTCTGCACAAAAGCGATTCTGCGAAGCAATGTGAACAGGCACAGAGAAGGTGCTAGCAGGGAATTCTCTGCCTGCCTTTCCCCAGTGCTCTGCAAGCTCTCCAGGACAACATAAAATCTGGGGCTCTGTGCTTTCTTTCGTTCTGAACAAGTGTTACTGTTTTCTGCACAAAAGCGATTCTGCGAAGCAATGGGAACACTTCTGTTTCCCAGGCAGAGAGAAGGTGCTAGCAGGGAATTCTCTGCCTGCTTTTCCCCAGTGCTCTGCAAGCTCTCCAGGACAACATAGAATCTGGGGCTCTGTGCTTTCTTTCGTTCTGAACAAGTGTTACTGTTTTCTGCACAAAAGCGATTCTGCGAAGCAATGTGAACACTTCTGCTTCCCAGGCACAGAGAAGGTGCTAGCAGGGAATTCTCTGCCTGCTTTTCCCCAGTGCTCTGCAAGCTCTCCAGGACAACATAAAATCTGGGGCTCTGTGCTTTCTTTTGTTCTGAACAAGTGTTACTGTTTTCTGCACAAAAGCGATTCCGCCAAGCTATGTGAACAGGCTCAGAGAAGGTGCTAGCAGGGAATTCTCTGCCTGCCTTTCCCCAGTGCTCTGCAAGCTCTCCAGGACAACATAGAATCTGGGGCTCTGTGCTTTCTTTTGTTCTGAACAAGTGTTAGGGTTTTGTGCACAAAAGCGATTCTGCGAAGCAATGTGAACACTTCTGCTTCCCAGGCACAGAGAAGGTGCTAGCAGGGAATTCTCTGCCTGCCTTTCCCCAGTGCTCTGCAAGCTCTCCAGGACAACATAAAATCTGGGGCTCTGTGCTTTCTTTCGTCTGAACAAGTGTTACTGTTTTCTGCACAAAAGTGATTTTGCGAAGCAATGTGAACAGGCACAGAGAAGGTGCTAGCAGGGAATTCTCTGCCTGCCTTTCCCCACTGCTCTGCAAGCTCTCCAGGACAACATAAAATCTGGGGCTCTGTGCTTTCTTTCGTTCTGAACAAGTGTTACTGTTTTCTGCACAAAAGCGATTCTGCCAAGCAATGGGAACACTTCTGTTTCCCAGGCACAGAGAAGGTGCTAGCAGGGAATTCTCTGCCTGCTTTTCCCCAGTGCTCTGCAAGCTCTCCAGGACAACAGCAAATCTGGGGCTCTGTGCTTTCTTTCGTTCTGAACAAGTGTTACTGTTTTCTGCACAAAAGCGATTCTGCGAAGCAATGTGAACACTTCTGTTTCCCAGGCACAGAGAAGGTGGTAGCAGGGAATTCTCTGCCTGCTTTTCCCCAGTGCTCTGCAAGCTCTCCAGGACAACATAGAATCTGGGGCTCTGTGCTTTCTTTCGTTCTGAACAAGTGTTACTGTTTTCTGCACAAAAGTGGTTCTGCGAAGCAATGTGAACACTTCTCCTTCCCAGGCACAGAGAAGGTGCTAGCAGGGAATTCTCTGCCTGCCTTTCCCCAGTGCTCTGCAAGCTCTCCAGGACAACATAAAATCTGGGGCTCTGTGCTTTCTTTCGTCTGAACAAGTGTTACTGTTTTCTGCACAAAAGCGATTCTGCGAAGCAATGTGAACAGGCACAGAGAAGGTGCTAGCAGGGAATTCTCTGCCTGCCTTTCCCCAGTGCTCTGCAAGCTCTCCAGGACAACATAAAATCTGGGGCTCTGTGCTTTCTTTCGTTCTGAACAAGTGTTACTGTTTTCTGCACAAAAGCGATTCTGCGAAGCAATGGGAACACTTCTGTTTCCCAGGCACAGAGAAGGTGCTAGCAGGGAATTCTCTGCCTGCTTTTCCCCAGTGCTCTGCAAGCTCTCCAGGACAACAGCAAATCTGGGGCTCTGTGCTTTCTTTCGTTCTGAACAAGTGTTACTGTTTTCTGCACAAAAGCGATTCTGCGAAGCAATGGGAACACTTCTGTTTCCCAGGCACAGAGAAGGTGCTAGCAGGGAATTCTCTGCCTGCTTTTCCCCAGTGCTCTGCAAGCTCTCCAGGACAACATAGAATCTGGGGCTCTGTGCTTTCTTTCGTTCTGAACAAGTGTTACTCTTTTGTGCACAAAAGTGATTCTGCGAAGCAATGTGAACACTTCTGCTTCCCAGGCACAGAGAAGGTGCTAGCAGGGAATTCTCTGCCTGCCTTTCCCCAGTGCTCTGCAAGCTCTCCAGGACAACATAAAATCTGGGGCTCTGTGCTTTCTTTCGTCTGAACAAGTGTTACTGTTTTCTGCACAAAAGCGATTCTGCGAAGCAATGTGAACAGGCACAGAGAAGGTGCTAGCAGGGAATTCTCTGCCTGCCTTTCCCCAGTGCTCTGCAAGCTCTCCAGGACAACATAAAATCTGGGGCTCTGTGCTTTCTTTCGTTCTGAACAAGTGTTACTGTTTTCTGCACAAAAGCGATTCTGCGAAGCAATGGGAACACTTCTGTTTCCCAGGCAGAGAGAAGGTACTAGCAGGGAATTCTCTGCCTGCTTTTCCCCAGTGCTCTGCAAGCTCTCCAGGACAACATAGAATCTGGGGCTCTGTGCTTTCTTTCGTTCTGAACAAGTGTTACTGTTTTCTGCACAAAAGCGATTCTGCGAAGCAATGTGAAGACTTCTGCTTCCCAGGCACAGAGAAGGTGCTAGCAGGGAATTCTCTGCCTGCTTTTCCCCAGTGCTCTGCAAGCTCTCCAGGACAACATAAAATCTGGGGCTCTGTGCTTTCTTTTGTTCTGAACAAGTGTTACTGTTTTCTGCACAAAAGCGATTCCGCCAAGCTATGTGAACAGGCTCAGAGAAGGTGCTAGCAGGGAATTCTCTGCCTGCCTTTCCCCAGTGCTCTGCAAGCTCTCCAGGACAACATAGAATCTGGGGCTCTGTGCTTTCTTTTGTTCTGAACAAGTGTTAGGGTTTTGTGCACAAAAGCGATTCTGCGAAGCAATGTGAACACTTCTGCTTCCCAGGCACAGAGAAGGTGCTAGCAGGGAATTCTCTGCCTGCCTTTCCCCAGTGCTCTGCAAGCTCTCCAGGACAACATAAAATCTGGGGCTCTGTGCTTTCTTTCGTCTGAACAAGTGTTACTGTTTTCTGCACAAAAGTGATTCTGCGAAGCAATGTGAACAGGCACAGAGAAGGTGCTAGCAGGGAATTCTCTGCCTGCCTTTCCCCAGTGCTCTGCAAGCTCTCCAGGACAACATAAAATCTGGGGCTCTGTGCTTTCTTTCGTTCTGAACAAGTGTTACTGTTTTCTGCACAAAAGCGATTCTGCGAAGCAATGGGAACACTTCTGTTTCCCAGGCACAGAGAAGGTGCTAGCAGGGAATTCTCTGCCTGCTTTTCCCCAGTGCTCTGCAAGCTCTCCAGGACAACAGCAAATCTGGGGCTCTGTGCTTTCTTTCGTTCTGAACAAGTGTTACTGTTTTCTGCACAAAAGCGATTCTGCGAAGCAATGGGAACACTTCTGTTTCCCAGGCACAGAGAAGGTGCTAGCAGGGAATTCTCTGCCTGCCTTTCCCCAGTGCTCTGCAAGCTCTCCAGGACAACATAAAATCTGGGGCTCTGTGCTTTCTTTCGTTCTGAACAAGTGTTACTGTTTTCTGCACAAAAGCGATTCTGCGAAGCAATGTGAACAGGCACAGAGAAGGTGCTAGCAGGGAATTCTCTGCCTGCCTTTCCCCAGTGCTCTGCAAGCTCTCCAGGACAACATAAAATCTGGGGCTCTGTGCTTTCTTTCGTTCTGAACAACTGTTACTGTTTTCTGCACAAAAGCGATTCTGCGAAGCAATGTGAACACTTCTGTTTCCCAGGCACAGAGAAGGTGCTAGCAGGGAATTCTCTGCCTGCTTTTCCCCAGTGCTCTGCAAGCTCTCCAGGACAACATAAAATCTGGGGCTCTGTGCTTTCTTTCGTTCTGAACAAGTGTTACTGTTTTCTGCACAAAAGCGATTCTGCGAAGCAATGTGAACACTTCTGTTTCCCAGGCACACAGAAGGTGCTAGCAGGGAATTCTCTGCCTGCTTTTCCCCAGTGCTCTGCAAGCTCTCCAGGACAACATAGAATCTGAGGCTCTGTGCTTTCTTTTGTTCTGAACAAGTGTTAGGGTTTTGTGCACAAAAGCGATTCTGCGAAGCAATGTGAACACTTCTGCTTCCCAGGCACAGAGAAGGTGCTAGCAGGGAATTCTCTGCCTGCCTTTCCCCAGTGCTCTGCAAGTTCTCCAGGACAACATAAAATCTGGGGCTCTGTGCTTTCTTTCGTCTGAACAAGTGTTACTGTTTTCTGCACAAAAGCGATTCTGCGAAGCAATGTGAACAGGCACAGAGAAGGTGCTAGCAGGGAATTCTCTGCCTGCCTTTCCCCAGTGCTCTGCAAGCTCTCCAGGACAACATAAAATCTGGGGCTCTGTGCTTTCTTTCGTTCTGAACAAGTGTTACTGTTTTCTGCACAAAAGCGATTCTGCGAAGCAATGGGAACACTTCTGTTTCCCAGGCACAGAGAAGGTGCTAGCAGGGAATTCTCTGCCTGCTTTTCCCCAGTGCTCTGCAAGCTCTCCAGGACAACATAAAATCTGGGGCTCTGTGCTTTCTTTCGTTCTGAACAAGTGTTACTGTTTTCTGCACAAAAGCGATTCTGCGAAGCAATGGGAACACTTCTGTTTCCCAGGCACAGAGAAGGTGCTAGCAGGGAATTCTCTGCCTGCCTTTCCCCAGTGCTCTGCAAGCTCTCCAGGACAACATAAATCTGGGGCTCTGTGCTTTCTTTAGTCTGAACAAGTGTTACTGTTTTCTGCACAAAAGCGATTCAGCGAAGCAATGTGAACAGGCACAGAGAAGGTGCTAGCAGGGAATTCTCTGCCTGCCTTTCCCCAGTGCTCTGCAAGCTCTCCAGGACAACATAGAATCTGGGGCTCTGTGCTTTCTTTTGTTCTGAACAAGTGTTAGGGTTTAGTGCACAAAAGCGATTCTGCGAAGCAATGTGAAGACTTCTGCTTCCCAGGCACAGAGAAGGTGCTAGCAGGGAATTCTCTGCCTGCTTTTCCCCAGTGCTCTGCAAGCTCTCCAGGACAACATAAAATCTGGGGCTCTGTGCTTTCTTTCGTTCTGAACAAGTGTTACTGTTTTCTGCACAAAAGCGATTCTGCGAAGCAATGTGAACACTTCTGTTTCCCAGGCACAGAGAAGGTGCTAGCAGGGAATTCTCTGCCTGCTTTTCCCCAGTGCTCTGCAAGCTCTCCAGGACAACATAAAATCTGGGGCTCTGTGCTTTCTTTCGTTCTGAACAAGTGTTACTGTTTTCTGCACAAAAGCGATTCTGCGAAGCAATGTGAAGACGTCTGCTTCCCAGGCACAGAGAAGGTGCTAGCAGGGAATTCTCTGCCTGCCTTTCCCCAGTGCTCTGCAAGCTCACCAGGACAACATAAAATCTGGGGCTCTGTGCTTTCTTTCGTTGTGAACAAGTGTTACTGTTTTCTGCACAAAAGTGATTCTGCGAAGCAATGTGAACACTTCTGCTTCCCAGGCACAGAGAAGGTGCTAGCAGGGAATTCTCTGCCTGCCTTTCCCCAGTGCTCTGCAAGCTCTCCAGGACAACATAAAATCTGGGGCTCTGTGCTTTCTTTTGTTCTGAACAAGTGTTACTGTTTTCTGCACAAAAGCGATTCTGCGAAGCAATGTGAAGACTTCTGCTTCCCAGGCACAGAGAAGGTGCTAGCAGGGAATTCTCTGCCTGCTTTTCCCCAGTGCTCTGCAAGCTCTCCAGGACAACATAAAATCTGGGGCTCTGTGCTTTCTTTCGTCTGAACAAGTGTTACTGTTTTCTGCACAAAAGCGATTCTGCGAAGCAATGTGAACAGGCACAGAGAAGGTGCTAGCAGGGAATTCTCTGCCTGCCTTTCCCCAGTGCTCTGCAAGCTCTCCAGGACAACATAAAATCTGGGGCTCTGTGCTTTCTTTCGTTCTGAACAAGTGTTACTGTTTTCTGCACAAAAGCGATTCTGCGAAGCAATGTGAACACTTGTGCTTCCCAGGCACAGAGAAGGTGCTAGCAGGGAATTCTCTGCCTGCTTTTCCCCAGTGCTCTGCAAGCTCTCCAGGACAACATAAAATCTGGTGCTCTGTGCTTTCTTTTGTTCTGAACAAGTGTTACTGTTTTCTGCACAAAAGCGATTCTGCCAAGCAATGTGAACAGGCTCAGAAAAGGTGCTAGCAGGGAATTCTCTGCCTGCCTTTCCCCAGTGCTCTGCAAGCTCTCCAGGACAACATAAAATCTGGGGCTCTGTGCTTTCTTTCGTTCTGAACAAGTGTTACTGTTTTCTGCACAAAAGCGATTCTGCGAAGCAATGGGAACACTTCTGTTTCCCAGGCACAGAGAAGGTGCTAGCAGGGAATTCTCTGCCTGCCTTTCCCCAGTGCTCTGCAAGCTCTCCAGTACAACAGCAAATCTGGGGCTCTGTGCTTTCTTTCGTTCTGAACAAGTGTTACTGTTTTCTGCACAAAAGTGATTCTGCGAAGCAATGTGAACACTTCTGCTTCCCAGGCACAGAGAAGGTGCTAGCAGGGAATTCTCTGCCTGCCTTTCCCCAGTGCTCTGCAAGCTCTCCAGGACAACATAAAATCTGGGGCTCTGTGCTTTCTTTTGTTCTGAACAAGTGTTACTGTTTTCTGCACAAAAGCGATTCTGCCAAGCAATGTGAACAGGCTCAGAAAAGGTGCTAGCAGGGAATTCTCTGCCTGCCTTTCCCCAGTGCTCTGCAAGCTCTCCAGGACAACATAGAATCTGGGGCTCTGTGCTTTCTTTTGTTCTGAACAAGTGTTAGGGTTTTATGCACAAAAGCGATTCTGCGAAGCAATGTGAACACTTCTGCTTCCCAGGCACAGAGAAGGTGCTAGCAGGGAATTCTCTGCCTGCCTTTCCCCAGTGCTCTGCAAGCTCTCCAGGACAACATAAAATCTGGGGCTCTGTTCTTTCTTTTGTTCTGAACAAGTGTTACTGTTTTCTGCACAAAAGCGATTCTGCGAAGCAATGTGACCAGGCACAGAGAAGGTGCTAGCAGGGAATTCTCTGCCTGCCTTTCCCCAGTGCTCTGCAAGCTCTCCAGGACAACATAAAATCTGGGGCTCTGTGCTTTCTTTCGTTCTGAACAAGTGTTACTGTTTTCTGCACAAAAGCGATTCTGCGAAGCAATGGGAACACTTCTGTTTCCCAGGCACAGAGAAGGTGCTAGCAGGGAATTCTCTGCCTGCTTTTCCCCAGTGCTCTGCAAGCTCTCCAGGACAACAGCAAATCTGGGGCTCTGTGCTTTCTTTCGTTCTGAACAAGTGTTACTGTTTTCTGCACAAAAGCGATTCTGCGAAGCAATGGGAACACTTCTGTTTCCCAGGCACAGAGAAGGTGCTAGCAGGGAATTCTCTGCCTGCTTTTCCCCAGTGCTCTGCAAGCTCTCCAGGACAACATAGAATCTGGGGCTTTGTGCTTTCTTTCGTTCTGAACAAGTGTTACTGTTTTCTGCACAAAAGTGATTCTGCGAAGCAATGTGAACACTTCTGCTTCCCAGGCACAGAGAAGGTGCTAGCAGGGAATTCTCTGCCTGCCTTTCCCCAGTGCTCTGCAAGCTCTCCAGGACAACATAAAATCTGGGGCTCTGTGCTTTCTTTCGTCTGAACAAGTGTTACTGTTTTCTGCACAAAAGCGATTCTGCGAAGCAATGTGACCAGGCACAGAGAAGGTGCTAGCAGGGAATTCTCTGCCTGCCTTTCCCCAGTGCTCTGCAAGCTCTCCAGGACAACATAAAATCTGGGGCTCTGTGCTTTCTTTCGTTCTGAACAAGTGTTAGGGTTTTCTGCACAAAAGCGATTCTGCGAAGCAATGTGAACACTTCTGTTTCCCAGGCACAGAGAAGGTGCTAGCAGGGAATTCTCTGCCTGCTTTTCCCCAGTGCTCTGCAAGCTCTCCAGGACAACATAAAATCTGGGGCTCTGTGCTTTCTTTCGTTCTGAACAAGTGTTACTGTTTTCTGCACAAAAGCGATTCTGCGAAGCAATGGGAACACTTCTGTTTCCCAGGCACAGAGAAGGTGCTAGCAGGGAATTCTCTGCCTGCTTTTCCCCAGTGCTCTGCAAGCTCTCCAGGACAACATAAAATCTGGGGCTCTGTGCTTTCTTTTGTTCTGAACAAGTGTTAGGGTTTTCTGCACAAAAGCGATTCTGCGAAGCAATGGGAACACTTCTGCTTCCCAGGCACAGAGAAGGTGCTAGCAGGGAATTCTCTGCCTGCCTTTCCCCAGTGCTCTGCAAGCTCTCCAGGACAACATAAAATCTGGGGCTCTGTGCTTTCTTTCGTCTGAACAAGTGTTACTGTTTTCTGCACAAAAGCGATTCAGCGAAGCAATGTGAACAGGCACAGAGAAGGTGCTAGCAGCGAATTCTCTGCCTGCCTTTCCCCAGTGCTCTGCAAGCTCTCCAGGACAACATAGAATCTGGGGCTCTGTGCTTTCTTTTGTTCTGAACAAGTGTTAGGGTTTAGTGCAGAAAAACGATTCTGCGAAGCAATGTGAAGACTTCTGCTCCCCAGGCACAGAGAAGGTGCTAGCAGGGAATTCTCTGCCTGCTTTTCCCCAGTGCTCTGCAAGCTCTCCAGGACAACATAAAATCTGGGGCTCTGTGCTTTCTTTCGTTCTGAACAAGTGTTACTGTTTTCTGCACAAAAGCGATTCTGCGAAGCAATGGGAACACTTCTGTTTCCCACGCACAGAGAAGGTGCTAGCAGGGAATTCTCTGCCTGCTTTTCCCCAGTGCTCTGCAAGCTCTCCAGGACAACATAAAATCTGGGGCTCTGTGCTTTCTTTCGTTCTGAACAAGTGTTACTGTTTTCTGCACAAAAGCGATTCTGCGAAGCAATGTGAAGACGTCTGCTTCCCAGGCACAGAGAAGGTGCTAGCAGGGAATTCTCTGCCTGCCTTTCCCCAGTGCTCTGCAAGCTCTCCAGGACAACATAAAATCTGGGGCTCTGTGCTTTCTTTCGTTGTGAACAAGTGTTACTGTTTTCTGCACAAAAGTGATTCTGCGAAGCAATGTGAACACTTCTGCTTCCCAGGCACAGAGAAGGTGCTAGCAGGGAATTCTCTGCCTGCCTTTCCCCAGTGCTCTGCAAGCTCTCCAGTACAACAGCAAATCTGGGGCTCTGTGCTTTCTTTCGTTCTGAACAAGTGTTACTGTTTTCTGCACAAAAGTGATTCTGCGAAGCAATGTGAACACTTCTGCTTCCCAGGCACAGAGAAGGTGCTAGCAGGGAATTCTCTGCCTGCCTTTCCCCAGTGCTCTGCAAGCTCTCCAGGACAACATAAAATCTGGGGCTCTGTGCTTTCTTTCGTTCTGAACAAGTGTTACTGTTTTGTGCACAAAAGCGATTCTGCCAAGCAATGTGAAGACTTCTGCTTCCCAGGCACAGAGAAGGTGCTAGCAGGGAATTCTCTGCCTGCCTTTCCCCAGTGCTCTGCAAGCTCTCCAGGACAACATAAAATCTGGGGCTCTGTGCTTTCTTTCGTTCTGAACAAGTGTTACTGTTTTCTGTACAAAAGCGATTCTGCGAAGCAATGTGAACACTTCTGTTTCCCAGGCACAGAGAAGGTGCTAGCAGGGAATTCTCTGCCTGCTTTTCCCCAGTGCTCTGCAAGCTCTCCAGGACAACAGCAAATCTGGGGCTCTGTGCTTTCTTTCGTTCTGAACAAGTGTTACTGTTTTCTGCACAAAAGCGATTCTGCGAAGCAATGGGAACACTTCTGTTTCCCAGGCACAGAGAAGGTGCTAGCAGGGAATTCTCTGCCTCCTTTTCCCCAGTGCTCTGCAAGCTCTCCAGGACAACATAGAATCTGGGGCTCTGTGCTTTCTTTTGTTCTGAACAAGTGTTAGGGTTTTCTGCACAAAAGCGATTCTGCGAAGCAATGGGAACACTTCTGCTTCCCAGGCACAGAGAAGGTGCTAGCAGGGAATTCTCTGCCTGCCTTTCCCCAGTGCTCTGCAAGCTCTCCAGGACAACATAAAATCTGGGGCTCTGTGCTTTCTTTCGTCTGAACAAGTGTTACTGTTTTCTGCACAAAAGCGATTCTGTGAAGCAATGTGAACAGGCACAGAGAAGGTGCTAGCAGGGAATTCTCTGCCTGCCTTTCCCCAGTGCTCTGCAAGCTCTCCAGGACAACATAGAATCTGGGGCTCTGTGCTTTCTTTTGTTCTGAACAAGTGTTAGGGTTTAGTGCACAAAAACGATTCTGCGAAGCAATGTGAAGACTTCTGCTTCCCAGGCACAGAGAAGGTGCTAGCAGGGAATTCTCTGCCTGCTTTTCCCCAGTGCTCTGCAAGCTCTCCAGGACAACATAAAATCTGGGGCTCTGTGCTTTCTTTCGTTCTGAACAAGTGTTACTGTTTTCTGCACAAAAGCGATTCTGCGAAGCAATGTGAACACTTCTGTTTCCCAGGCACAGAGAAGGTGCTAGCAGGGAATTCTCTGCCTGCTTTTCCCCAGTGCTCTGCAAGCTCTCCAGGACAACATAAAATCTGGGGCTCTGTGCTTTCTTTCGTTCTGAACAAGTGTTACTGTTTTCTGCACAAAAGCGATTCTGCGAAGCAATGTGAAGACGTCTGCTTCCCAGGCACAGAGAAGGTGCTAGCAGGGAATTCTCTGCCTGCCTTTCCCCAGTGCTCTGCAAGCTCTCCAGGACAACATAAAATCTGGGGCTCTGTGCTTTCTTTCGTTGTGAACAAGTGTTACTGTTTTCTGCACAAAAGTGATTCTGCGAAGCAATGTGAACACTTCTGCTTCCCAGGCACAGAGAAGGTGCTAGCAGGGAATTCTCTGCCTGCCTTTCCCCAGTGCTCTGCAAGCTCTCCAGGACAACAGCAAATCTCGGGCTCTGTGCTTTCTTTTGTTCTGAACAAGTGTTACTGTTTTCTGCACAAAAGCGATTCTGCGAAGCAATGTGAACAGGCTCAGAAAAGGTGCTAGCAGGGAATTCTCTGCCTGCCTTTCCCCAGTGCTCTGCAAGCTCTCCAGGACAACATAGAATCTGGGGCCTGTGCTTTCTTTTGTTCTGAACAAGTGTTAGGGTTTTGTGCACAAAAGCGATTCTGCGAAGCAATGTGAAGACTTCTGCTTCCCAGGCACAGAGAAGGTGCTAGCAGGGAATTCTCTGCCTGCCTTTCCCCAGTGCTCTGCAAGCTCTCCAGGACAACATAAAATCTGGGGCTCTGTGCTTTCTTTCGTCTGAACAAGTGTTACTGTTTTCTGCACAAAAGCGATTCTGTGAAGCAATGTGAACAGGCACAGAGAAGGTGCTAGCAGGGAATTCTCTGCCTGCCTTTCCCCAGTGCTCTGCAAGCTCTCCAGGACAACATAAAATCTGGGGCTCTGTGCTTTCTTTCGTTCTGAACAACTGTTACTGTTTTCTGCACAAAAGTGATTCTGCGAAGCAATGTGAAGACTTCTGCTTCCCAGGCACAGAGAAGGTGCTAGCAGGGAATTCTCTGTCTGCCTTTCCCCAGTGCTCTGCAAGCTCTCCAGGACAACATAAAATCTGGGGCTCTGTGCTTTCTTTTGTTCTGAACAATTGTTACTGTTTTCTGCACAAAAGCGATTCTGCCAAGCAATGTGAACAGGCTCAGAAAAGGTGCTAGCAGGGAATTCTCTGCCTGCCTTTCCCCAGTGCTCTGCAAGCTCTCCAGGACAACATGGAATCTGGGGCTCTGTGCTTTCTTTTGTTCTGAACAAGTGTTACTGTTTTCTGCACAAAAGCGATTCTGCGAAGCAATGTGAACACTTCTGTTTCCCAGGCACAGAGAAGGTGCTAGCAGGGAATTCTCTGCCTGCTTTTCCCCAGTGCTCTGCAAGCTCTCCAGGACAACATAAAATCTGGGGCTCTGTGCTTTCTTTCGTTCTGAACAAGTGTTACTGTTTTCTGCACAAAAGCGATTCTGCGAAGCAATGGGAACACTTCTGTTTCCCAGGCACAGAGAAGGTGGTAGCAGGGAATTCTCTGCCTGCTTTTCCCCAGTGCTCTGCAAGCTCTCCAGGACAACATAAAATCTGGGGCTCTGTGCTTTCTTTCGTTCTGAACAAGTGTTATTGTTTTCTGCACAAAAGCGATTCTGCGAAGCAATGTGAACACTTCTGCTTCCCAGGCACAGAGAAGGTGCTAGCAGGGAATTCTCTGCCTGCTTTTCCCCAGTGCTCTGCAAGCTCTCCAGGACAACATAAAATCTGGGGCTCTGTGCTTTCTTTCGTTCTGAACAAGTGTTACTGTTTTCTGCACAAAAGCGATTCTGCGAAGCAATGTGAACACTTCTGCTTCCCAGGCACAGAGAAGGTGCTAGCAGGGAATTCTCTGCCTGCCTTTCCCCAGTGCTCTGCAAGCTCTCCAGGACAACATAAAATCTGGGGCTCTGTGCTTTCTTTCGTTCTGAACAAGTGTTACTGTTTTCTGCACAAAAGCGATTCTGCGAAGCAATGGGAACACTTCTGCTTCATAGGCACAGAGAAGGTGCTAGCAGGGAATTCTCTGCCTGCCTTTCCCCAGTGCTCTGCAAGCTCTCCAGGACAACATAAAATCTGGGGCTCTGTGCTTTCTTTCGTTCTGAACAAGTGTTACTGTTTTCTGCACAAAAGCGATTCTGCGAAGCAATGTGAACACTTCTGCTTCCCAGGCACAGAGAAGGTGCTAGCAGGGAATTCTCTGCCTGCCTTTCCCCAGTGCTCTGCAAGCTCTCCAGGACAACATAACATCTGGGGCTCTGTGCTTTCCTTCGTTCTGAACAAGTGTTACTGTTTTCTGCACAAAAACGATTCTGCGAAGCAATGTGAACACTTCTGTTTCCCAGGCACAGAGAAGGTGGTAGCAGGGAATTCTCTGCCTGCTTTTCCCCAGTGCTCTGCAAGCTCTCCAGGACAACATAGAATCTGGGGCTCTGTGCTTTCTTTTGTTCTGAACAAGTGTTAGGGTTTTGTGCACAAAAGCGATTCTGCGAAGCAATGTGAAGACTTCTGCTTCCCAGGCACAGAGAAGGTGCTAGCAGGGAATTCTCTGCCTGCCTTTCCCCAGTGCTCTGCAAGCTCTCCAGGACAACATAAAATCTGGGGCTCTGTGCTTTCTTTCGTCTGAACAAGTGTTACTGTTTTCTGCACAAAAGCGATTCTGCGAAGCAATGTGAACAGGCACAGAGAAGGTGCTAGCAGGGAATTCTCTGCCTGCCTTTCCCCAGTGCTCTGCAAGCTCTCCAGGACAACATAAAATCTGGGGCTCTGTGCTTTCTTTCGTTCTGAACAAGTGTTACTGTTTTCTGCACAAAAGCGATTCTGCGAAGCAATGGGAACACTTCTGTTTCCCAGGCACAGAGAAGGTGGTAGCAGGGAATTCTCTGCCTGCTTTTCCCCAGTGCTCTGCAAGCTCTCCAGGACAACATAAAATCTGGGGCTCTGTGCTTTCTTTCATTCTGAACAAGTGTTACTGTTTTCTGCACAAAAGCGATTCTGCGAAGCAATGTGAAGACTTCTGCTTCCCAGGCACAGAGAAGGTGCTAGCAGGGAATTCTCTGCCTGCTTTTCCCCAGTGCTCTGCAAGCTCTCCAGGACAACATAAAATCTGGGGCTCTGTGCTTTCTTTCGTTCTGAACAAGTGTTACTGTTTTCTGCACAAAAGCGATTCTGCGAAGCAATGGGAACACTTCTGTTTCCCAGGCACAGAGAAGGTGCTAGCAGGGAATTCTCTGCCTGCTTTTCCCCAGTGCTCTGCAAGCTCTCCAGGACAACATAAAATCTGGGGCTCTGTGCTTTCTTTCATTCTGAACAAGTGTTACTGTTTTCTGCACAAAAGCGATTCTGCGAAGCAATGTGAAGACTTCTGCTTCCCAGGCACAGAGAAGGTGCTAGCAGGGAATTCTCTGCCTGCTTTTCCCCAGTGCTCTGCAAGCTCTCCAGGACAACATAAAATCTGGGGCTCTGTGCTTTCTTTCGTTCTGAACAAGTGTTACTGTTTTCTGCACAAAAGCGATTCTGCGAAGCAATGTGAACACTTCTGCTTCCCAGGCACAGAGAAGGTGCTAGCAGGGAATTCTCTGCCTGCCTTTCCCCAGTGCTCTGCAAGCTCTCCAGGACAACATAAAATCTGGGGCTCTGTGCTTTCCTTCATTCTGAACAATTGTTACTGTTTTCTGCACAAAAGCGATTCTGCCAAGCAATGTGAACACTTCTGTTTCCCAGGCACAGAGAAGGTGGTAGCAGGGAATTCTCTGCCTGCTTTTCCCCAGTGCTCTGCAAGCTCTCCAGGACAACATAAAATCTGGGGCTCTGTGCTTTCTTTCGTTCTGAACAAGTGTTACTGTTTTCTGCACAAAAGCGATTCTGCGAAGCAATGTGAACACTTCTGCTTCCCAGGCACAGAGAAGGTGCTAACAGGGAATTCTCTGCCTGCCTTTCCCCAGTGCTCTGCAAGCTCTCCAGGACAACATAAAATCTGGGCCTCTGTGCTTTCTTTCGTTCTGAACAAGTGTTACTGTTTTCTGCACAAAAGCGATTCTGCGAAGCAATGGGAACACTTCTGTTTCACAGGCACAGAGAAGGTGTCAGCAGGGAATTCTCTGCCTGCTTTTCCCCAGTGCTCTGCAAGCTCTCCAGGACAACATAAAATCTGGGGCTCTGTGCTTTCTTTCGTTCTGAACAAGTGTTATTGTTTTCTGCACAAAAGCGATTCTGCGAAGCAATGTGAACACTTCTGCTTCCCAGGCACAGAGAAGGTGCTAGCAGGGAATTCTCTGCCTGCCTTTCCCCAGTGCTCTGCAAGCTCTCCAGGACAACATAAAATCTGGGGCTCTGTGCTTTCCTTCGTTCTGAACAAGTGTAACTGTTTTCTGCACAAAAGCGATTCTGCGAAGCAATGTGAACACTTCTGTTTCCCAGGCACAGAGAAGGTGCTAGCAGGGAATTCTCTGCCTGCCTTTCCCCAGTGCTCTGCAAGCTCTCCAGGACAACATAAAATCTGGGGCTCTGTGCTTTCCTTCGTTCTGAACAAGTGTTACTGTTTTCTGCACAAAAGCGATTCTGCGAAGCAATGTGAACACTTCTGTTTCCCAGGCACAGAGAAGGTGCTAGCAGGGAATTCTCTGCCTGCTTTTCCCCAGTGCTCTGCAAGCTCTCCAGGACAACATAAAATCTGGGGCTCTGTGCTTTCTTTCGTTCTGAACAAGTGTTACTGTTTTCTGCACAAAAGCGATTCTGCGAAGCAATGGGAACACTTCTGTTTCCCAGGCACAGAGAAGGTGCTAGCAGGGAATTCTCTGCCTGCTTTTCCCCAGTGCTCTGCAAGCTCTCCAGGACAACATAAAATCTGGGGCTCTGTGCTTTCTTTCATTCTGAACAAGTGTTACTGTTTTCTGCACAAAAGCGATTCTGCGAAACAATGTGAAGACTTCTGCTTCCCAGGCACAGAGAAGGTGCTAGCAGGGAATTCTCTGCCTGCTTTTCCCCAGTGCTCTGCAAGCTCTCCAGGACAACATAAAATCTGGGGCTCTGTGCTTTCTTTCGTTCTGAACAAGTGTTACTGTTTTCTGCACAAAAGCGATTCTGCGAAGCAATGTGAACACTTCTGTTTCCCAGGCACAGAGAAGGTGCTAGCAGAGAATTCTCTGCCTGCTTTTCCCCAGTGCTCTGCAAGCTCTCCAGGACAACATAAAATCTGGGGCTCTGTGCTTTCTTTCGTTCTGAACAAGTGTTACTGTTTTCTGCACAAAAGCGATTCTGCGAAGCAATGGGAACACTTCTGTTTCCCAGGCACAGAGAAGGTGCTAGCAGGGAATTCTCTGCCTGCTTTTCCCCAGTGCTCTGCAAGCTCTCCAGGACAACATAAAATCTGGGGCTCTGTGCTTTCTTTCGTTCTGAACAAGTGTTACTGTTTTCTGCACAAAAGCGATTCTGCGAAGCAATGTGAACACTTCTGCTTCCCAGGCACAGAGAAGGTGCTAGCAGGGAATTCTCTGCCTGCCTTTCCCCAGTGCTCTGCAAGCTCTCCAGGACAACATAAAATCTGGGCCTCTGTGCTTTCTTTCGTTCTGAACAAGTGTTATTGTTTTCTGCACAAAAGCGATTCTGCGAAGCAATGTGAACACTTCTGCTTCCCAGGCACAGAGAAGGTGCTAGCAGGGAATTCTCTGCCTGCCTTTCCCCAGTGCTCTGCAAGCTCTCCAGGACAACATAAAATCTGGGGCTCTGTGCTTTCCTTCGTTCTCAACAAGTGTTACTGTTTTCTGCACAAAAGCGATTCTGCCAAGCAATGTGAACACTTCTGTTTCCCAGGCACAGAGAAGGTGGTAGCAGGGAATTCTCTGCCTGCTTTTCCCCAGTGCTCTGCAAGCTCTCCAGGACAACATAAAATCTGGGGCTCTGTGCTTTCTTTCGTTCTGAACAAGTGTTATTGTTTTCTGCACAAAAGCGATTCTGCGAAGCAATGTGAACACTTCTGCTTCCCAGGCACAGAGAAGGTGCTAGCAGGGAATTCTCTGCCTGCCTTTCCCCAGTGCTCTGCAAGCTCTCCAGGACAACATAAAATCTGGGGCTCTGTGCTTTCCTTCGTTCTGAACAAGTGTTACTGTTTTCTGCACAAAAGCGATTCTGCGAAGCAATGTGAACACTTCTGTTTCCCAGGCACAGAGAAGGTGGTAGCAGGGAATTCTCTGCCTGCTTTTCCCCAGTGCTCTGCAAGCTCTCCAGGACAACATAAAATCTGGGGCTCTGTGCTTTCTTTCGTTCTGAACAAGTGTTACTGTTTTCTGCACAAAAGCGATTCTGCGAAGCAATGTGAACACTTCTGCTTCCCAGGCACAGAGAAGGTGCTAGCAGGGAATTCTCTGCCTGCCTTTCCCCAGTGCTCTGCAAGCTCTCCAGGACAACATAAAATCTGGGGCTCTGTGCTTTCCTTCGTTCTGAACAAGTGTTACTGTTTTCTGCACAAAAGCGATTCTGCGAAGCAATGTGAACACTTCTGTTTCCCAGGCACAGAGAAGGTGGTAGCAGGGAATTCTCTGCCTGCTTTTCCCCAGTGCTCTGCAAGCTCTCCAGGACAACATAAAATCTGGGGCTCTGTGCTTTCTTTCGTTCTGAACAAGTGTTACTGTTTTCTGCACAAAAGCGATTCTGCGAAGCAATGGGAACACTTCTGTTTCCCAGGCACAGAGAAGGTGCTAGCAGGGAATTCTCTGCCTGCTTTTCCCCAGTGCTCTGCAAGCTCTCCAGGACAACATAAAATCTGGGGCTCTGTGCTTTCTTTCGTTCTGAACAAGTGTTACTGTTTTCTGCACAAAAGCGATTCTGCGAAGCAATGTGAACACTTCTGCTTCCCAGGCACAGAGAAGGTGCTAGCAGGGAATTCTCTGCCTGCCTTTCCCCAGTGCTCTGCAAGCTCTCCAGGACAACATAAAATCTGGGGCTCTGTGCTTTCCTTCGTTCTGAACAAGTGTTACTGTTTTCTGCACAAAAGCGATTCTGCGAAGCAATGTGAACACTTCTGTTTCCCAGGCACAGAGAAGGTGCTAGCAGGGAATTCTCTGCCTGCTTTTCCCCAGTGCTCTGCAAGCTCTCCAGGACAACATAAAATCTGGGGCTCTGTGCTTTCTTTCGTTCTGAACAAGTGTTACTGTTTTCTGCACAAAAGCGATTCTGCGAAGCAATGTGAACACTTCTGCTTCCCAGGCACAGAGAAGGTGCTAGCAGGGAATTCTCTGCCTGCCTTTCCCCAGTGCTCTGCAAGCTCTCCAGGACAACATAAAATCTGGGCCTCTGTGCTTTCTTTCGTTCTGAACAAGTGTTACTGTTTTCTGCACAAAAGCGATTCTGCGAAGCAATGGGAACACTTCTGTTTCACAGGCACAGAGAAGGTGGTAGCAGGGAATTCTCTGCCTGCTTTTCCCCAGTGCTCTGCAAGCTCTCCAGGACAACATAAAATCTGGGGCTCTGTGCTTTCTTTCGTTCTGAACAAGTGTTATTGTTTTCTGCACAAAAGCGATTCTGCGAAGCAATGTGAACACTTCTGCTTCCCAGGCACAGAGAAGGTGCTAGCAGGGAATTCTCTGCCTGCCTTTCCCCAGTGCTCTGCAAGCTCTCCAGGACAACATAAAAACTGGGGCTCTGTGCTTTCCTTCGTTCTGAACAAGTGTTACTGTTTTCTGCACAAAAGCGATTCTGCGAAGCAATGTGAACACTTCTGTTTCCCAGGCACAGAGAAGGTGGTAGCAGGGAATTCTCTGCCTGCTTTTCCCCAGTGCTCTGCAAGCTCTCCAGGACAACATAAAATCTGGGGCTCTGTGCTTTCTTTCGTTCTGAACAAGTGTTACTGTTTTCTGCACAAAAGCGATTCTGCGAAGCAATGGGAACACTTCTGTTTCCCAGGCACAGAGAAGGTGCTAGCAGGGAATTCTCTGCCTGCTTTTCCCCAGTGCTCTGCAAGCTCTCCAGGACAACATAAAATCTGGGGCTCTGTGCTTTCTTTCGTTCTGAACAAGTGTTACTGTTTTCTGCACAAAAGCGATTCTGCGAAGCAATGTGAACACTTCTGCTTCCCAGGCACAGAGAAGGTGCTAGCAGGGAATTCTCTGCCTGCTTTTCCCCAGTGCTCTGCAAGCTCTCCAGGACAACATAAAATCTGGGGCTCTGTGCTTTCCTTCGTTCTGAACAAGTGTTATTGTTTTCTGCACAAAAGCGATTCTGCGAAGCAATGTGAACACTTCTGCTTCCCAGGCACAGAGAAGGTGCTAGCAGGGAATTCTCTGCCTGCCTTTCCCCAGTGCTCTGCAAGCTCTCCAGGACAACATAAAATCTGGGGCTCTGTGCTTTCCTTCGTTCTGAACAAGTGTTACTGTTTTCTGCACAAAAGCGATTCTGCGAAGCAATGTGAACACTTCTGTTTCCCAGGCACAGAGAAGGTGCTAGCAGGGAATTCTCTGCCTGCTTTTCCCCAGTGCTCTGCAAGCTCTCCAGGACAACATAAAATCTGGGGCTCTGTGCTTTCTTTCGTTCTGAACAAGTGTTACTGTTTTCTGCACAAAAGCGATTCTGCGAAGCAATGGGAACACTTCTGCTTCCCAGGCACAGAGAAGGTGCTAGCAGGGAATTCTCTGCCTGCCTTTCCCCAGTGCTCTGCAAGCTCTCCAGGACAACATAAAATCTGGGCCTCTATGCTTTCTTTCGTTCTGAACAAGTGTTATTGTTTTCTGCACAAAAGCGATTCTGCGAAGCAATGTGAACACTTCTGCTTCCCAGGCACAGAGAAGGTGCTAGCAGGTAATTCTCTGCCTGCCTTTCCCCAGTGCTCTGCAAGCTCTCCAGGACATCATAAAATCTGGGGCTCTGTGCTTTCCTTCATTCTGAACAACTGTTACTGTTTTCTGCACAAAAGCGATTCTGCGAAGCAATGTGAACACTTCTGTTTCCCAGGCACAGAGAAGGTGCTAGCAGGGAATTCTCTGCCTGCTTTTCCCCAGTGCTCTGCAAGCTCTCCAGGACAACATAAAATCTGGGGCTCTGTGCTTTCTTTCGTTCTGAACAAGTGTTACTGTTTTCTGCACAAAAGCGATTCTGCGAAGCAATGTGAACACTTCTGCTTCCCAGGCACAGAGAAGGTGCTAACAGGGAATTCTCTGCCTGCCTTTCCCCAGTGCTCTGCAAGCTCTCCAGGACAACATAAAATCTGGGGCTCTGTGCTTTCCTTCGTTCTGAACAAGTGTTACTGTTTTCTGCACAAAAGCGATTCTGCGAAGCAATGTGAAGACTTCTGCTTCCCAGGCACAGAGAAGGTGCTAGCAGGGAATTCTCTGCCTGCCTTTCCCCAGTGCTCTGCAAGCTCTCCAGGACAACATAAAATCTGGGGCTCTGTGCTTTCTTTCGTTCTGAACAAGTGTTACTGTTTTCTGCACTAAAGCGATTCTGCGAAGCAATGTGAACACTTCTGCTTCCCAGGCACAGAGAAGGTGCTAGCAGGGAATTCTCTGCCTGCCTTTCCCCAGTGCTCTGCAAGCTCTCCAGGACAACATAAAATCTGGGGCTCTGTGCTTTCCTTCGTTCTGAACAAGTGTTACTGTTTTCTGCACAAAAGCGATTCTGCGAAGCAATGTGAACACTTCTGTTTCCCAGGCACAGAGAAGGTGCTAGCAGGGAATTCTCTGCCTGCTTTTCCCCAGTGCTCTGCAAGCTCTCCAGGACAACATAACATCTGGGGCTCTGTGCTTTCCTTCGTTCTGAACAAGTGTTACTGTTTTCTGCACAAAAGTGATTCTGCGAAGCAATGTGAACACTTCTGTTTCCCAGGCACAGAGAAGGTGGTAGCAGGGAATTCTCTGCCTGCTTTTCCCCAGTGCTCTGCAAGCTCTCCAGGACAACATAAAATCTGGGGCTCTGTGCTTTCTTTCGTTCTGAACAAGTGTTACTGTTTTCTGCACAAAAGCGATTCTGCGAAGCAATGGGAACACTTCTGTTTCCCAGGCACAGAGAAGGTGCTAGCAGGGAATTCTCTGCCTGCTTTTCCCCAGTGCTCTGCAAGCTCTCCAGGACAACATAAAATCTGGGGCTCTGTGCTTTCTTTCGTTCTGAACAAGTGTTACTGTTTTCTGCACAAAAGCGATTCTGCGAAGCAATGTGAACAGGCACAAAGAAGGTGCTAGCAGGGAATTCTCTGCCTGCTTTTCCCCAGTGCTCTGCAAGCTCTCCAGGACAACATAAAATCTGGGGCTCTGTGCTTTCTTTCGTTCTGAACAAGTGTTACTGTTTTCTGCACAAAAGCGATTCTGCGAAGCAATTTGAACACTTCTGCTTCCCAGGCACAGAGAAGGTGCTAGCAGGGAATTCTCTGCCTGCCTTTCCCCAGTGCTCTGCAAGCTCTCCAGGACAACATAAAATCTGGGGCTCTGTGCTTTCTTTCGTTCTGAACAAGTGTTAGGGTTTTGTGCACAAAAGCGATTCTGCGAAGCAATGTGAACACTTCTGCTTCCCAGGCACAGAGAAGGTGCTAGCAGGGAATTCTCTGCCTGCCTTTCCCCAGTGCTCTGCAAGCTCTCCAGGACAACATAAAATCTGGGGCTCTGTGCTTTCTTTCGTTCTGAACAAGTGTTACTGTTTTCTGCACAAAAGCGTTTCTGCGAAGCAATGTGAACAGGCACAAAGAAGGTGCTAGCAGGGAATTCTCTGCCTGCTTTTCCCCAGTGCTCTGCAAGCTCTCCAGGACAACATAAAATCTGGGGCTCTGTGCTTTCTTTCGTTGTGAACAAGTGTTACTGTTTTCTGCACAAAAGCGATTCTGCGAAGCAATGTGAACACTTCTGCTTCCCAGGCACAGAGAAGGTGCTAGCAGGGAATTCTCTGCCTGCTTTTCCCCAGTGCTCTGCAAGCTCTCCAGGACAACATAAAATCTGGGGCTCTGTGCTTTCTTTCGTTCTGAACAAGTGTTACTGTTTTCTGCACAAAAGCGATTCTGCGAAGCAATGTGAACACTTCTGCTTCCCAGGCACAGAGAAGGTGCTAGCAGGGAATTCTCTGCCTGCCTTTCCCCAGTGCTCTGCAAGCTCTCCAGGACAACATAAAATCTGGGCCTCTGTGCTTTCTTTCGTTCTGAACAAGTGTTACTGTTTTCTGCACAAAAGCGATTCTGCGAAGCAATGTGAACACTTCTGTTTCCCAGGCACAGAGAAGGTGCTAGCAGGGAATTCTCTGCCTGCCTTTCCCCAGTGCTCTGCAAGCTCTCCAGGACAACATAGAATCTGGGGCTCTGTGCTTTCCTTCGTTCTGAACAAGTGTTACTGTTTTCTGCACAAAAGCGAATCTGCGAAGCAATGGGAACACTTCTGTTTCCCAGGCACAGAGAAGGTGGTAGCAGGGAATTCTCTGCCTGCTTTTCCCCAGTGCTCTGCAAGCTCTCCAGGACAACATAAAATCTGGGGCTCTGTGCTTTCTTTCGTTCTGAACAAGTGTTACTGTTTTCTGTACAAAAGCGATTCTGCGAAGCAATGTGAACACTTCTGCTTCCCAGGCACAGAGAAGGTGCTAGCAGGGAATTCTCTGCCTGCCTTTCCCCAGTGCTCTGCAAGCTCTCCAGGACAACATAAAATCTGGTCCTCTGTGCTTTCTTTCGTTCTGAACAAGTGTTATTGTTTTCTGCACAAAAGCGATTCTGCGAAGCAATGTGAAGACGTCTGCTTCCCAGGCACAGAGAAGGTGCTAGCAGGGAATTCTCTGCCTGCCTTTCCCCAGTGCTCTGCAAGCTCTCCAGGACAACATAAAATCTGGGGCTCTGTGCTTTCCTTCGTTCTGAACAAGTGTTACTGTTTTCTGCACAAAAGCGATTCTGCGAAGCAATGTGAACACTTCTGTTTCCCAGGCACAGAGAAGGTGCTAGCAGGGAATTCTCTGCCTGCTTTTCCCCAGTGCTCTGCAAGCTCTCCAGGACAACATAAAATCTGGGGCTCTGTGCTTTCTTTCGTTCTGAACAAGTGTTACTGTTTTCTGCACAAAAGCGATTCTGCGAAGCAATGGGAACACTTCTGTTTCCCAGGCACAGAGAAGGTGCTAGCAGGGAATTCTCTGCCTGCTTTTCCCCAGTGCTCTGCAAGCTCTCCAGGACAACATAAAATCTGGGGCTCTGTGCTTTCTTTCGTTCTGAACAAGTGTTATTGTTTTCTGCACAAAAGCGATTCTGCGAAGCAATGTGAACACTTCTGCTTCCCAGGCACAGAGAAGGTGCTAGCAGGGAATTCTCTGCCTGCCTTTCCCCAGTGCTCTGCAAGCTCTCCAGGACAACATAAAATCTGGGGCTCTGTGCTTTCTTTCATTCTGAACAAGTGTTACTGTTTTCTGCACAAAAGCGATTCTGCGAAGCAATGTGAACACTTCTGTTTCCCAGGCACAGAGAAGGTGGTAGCAGGGAATTCTCTGCCTGCCTTTCCCCAGTGCTCTGCAAGCTCTCCAGGACATCATAAAATCTGGGGCTCTGTGCTTTCCTTCATTCTGAACAACTGTTACTGTTTTCTGCACAAAAGCGATTCTGCGAAGCAATGTGAACACTTCTGTTTCCCAGGCACAGAGAAGGTGCTAGCAGGGAATTCTCTGCCTGCTTTTCCCCAGTGCTCTGCAAGCTCTCCAGGACAACATAAAATCTGGGGCTCTGTGCTTTCTTTCGTTCTGAACAAGTGTTACTGTTTTCTGCACAAAAGCGATTCTGCGAAGCAATGGGAACACTTCTGTTTCCCAGGCACAGAGAAGGTGCTAGCAGGGAATTCTCTGCCTGCTTTTCCCCAGTGCTCTGCAAGCTCTCCAGGACAACATAAAATCTGGGGCTCTGTGCTTTCTTTCGTTCTGAACAAGTGTTACTGTTTTCTGCACAAAAGCGATTCTGCGAAGCAATTTGAACACTTCTGTTTCCCAGGCACAGAGAAGGTGCTAACAGGGAATTCTCTGCCTGCCTTTCCCCAGTGCTCTGCAAGCTCTCCAGGACAACATAAAATCTGGGGCTCTGTGCTTTCCTTCGTTCTGAACAAGTGTTACTGTTTTCTGCACAAAAGCGATTCTGCGAAGCAATGTGAAGACTTCTGCTTCCCAGGCACAGAGAAGGTGCTAGCAGGGAATTCTCTGCCTGCTTTTCCCCAGTGCTCTGCAAGCTCTCCAGGACAACATAAAATCTGGGGCTCTGTGCTTTCTTTCGTTCTGAACAAGTGTTACTGTTTTCTGCACAAAAGCGATTCTGCGAAGCAATGTGAACACTTCTGCTTCCCAGGCACAGAGAAGGTGCTAGCAGGGAATTCTCTGCCTGCCTTTCCCCAGTGCTCTGCAATCTCTCCAGGACAACATAAAATCTGGGGCTCTGTGCTTTCCTTCGTTCTGAACAAGTGTTACTGTTTTCTGCACAAAAGCGATTCTGCGAAGCAATGTGAACACTTCTGTTTCCCAGGCACAGAGAAGGTGGTAGCAGGGAATTCTCTGACTGCTTTTCCCCAGTGCTCTGCAAGCTCTCCAGGACAACATAAAATCTGGGGCTCTGTGCTTTCTTTCGTTCTGAACAAGTGTTACAGTTTTCTGCACAAAAGCGATTCTGCGAAGCAATGTGAACACTTCTGCTTCCCAGGCACAGAGAAGGTGCTAGCAGGGAATTCTCTGCCTGCCTTTCCCAAGTGCTCTGCAAGCTCTCCAGGACAACATAAAATCTGGGGCTCTGTGCTTTCTTTCGTTCTGAACAAGTGTTACTGTTTTCTGCACAAAAGCGATTCTGCGAAGCAATGGGAACACTTTTGCTTCATAGGCACAGAGAAGGTGCTAGCAGGGAATTCTCTGCCTGCCTTTCCCCAGTGCTCTGCAAGCTCTCCAGGACAACATAAAATCTGGGGCTCTGTGCTTTCCTTCGTTCTGAACAAGTGTTACTGTTTTCTGCACAAAAGCGATTCTGCGAATCAATGTGAACACTTCTGTTTCCCAGGCACAGAGAAGGTGGTAGCAGGGAATTCTCTGCCTGCTTTTCCCCAGTGCTCTGCAAGCTCTCCAGGACAACATAGAATCTGGGGCTCTGTGCTTTCTTTTGTTCTGAACAAGTGTTAGGGTTTTGTGCACAAAAGCGATTCTGCAAAGCAATGTGAAGACTTCTGCTTCCCAGGCACAGAGAAGGTGCTAGCAGGGAATTCTCTGCCTGCTTTTCCCCAGTGCTCTGCAAGCTCTCCAGGACAACATAAAATCTGGGGCTCTGTGCTTTCTTTCGTCTGAACAAGTGTTACTGTTTTCTGCACAAAAGCGATTCTGCGAAGCAATGTGAACAGGCACAGAGAAGGTGCTAGCAGGGAATTCTCTGCCTGCCTTTCCCCAGTGCTCTGCAAGCTCTCCAGGACAACATAAAATCTGGGGCTCTGTGCTTTCTTTCGTTCTGAACAAGTGTTACTGTTTTCTGCACAAAAGCGATTCTGCGAAGCAATGGGAACACTTCTGTTTCCCAGGCACAGAGAAGGTGCTAGCAGGGAATTCTCTGCCTGCTTTTCCCCAGTGCTCTGCAAGCTCTCCAGGACAACATAAAATCTGGGGCTCTGTGCTTTCTTTCGTTCTGAACAAGTGTTACTGTTTTCTGCACAAAAGCGATTCTGCGAAGCAATGTGAACAGGCACAAAGAAGGTGCTAGCAGGGAATTCTCTGCCTGCCTTTCCCCAGTGCTCTGCAAGCTCTCCAGGACAACATAAAATCTGGGGCTCTGTGCTTTCCTTCGTTCTGAACAAGTGTTACTGTTTTCTGCACAAAAGCGATTCTGCGAAGCAATGTGAACACTTCTGTTTCCCAGGCACAGAGAAGGTGCTAGCAGGGAATTCTCTGCCTGCTTTTCCCCAGTGCTCTGCAAGCTCTCCAGGACAACATAAAATCTGGGGCTCTGTGCTTTCTTTCGTTCTGAACAAGTGTTACTGTTTTCTGCACAAAAGCGATTCTGCGAAGCAATGTGAACACTTCTGCTTCCCAGGCACAGAGAAGGTGCTAGCAGGGAATTCTCTGCCTGCTTTTCCCCAGTGCTCTGCAAGCTCTCCAGGACAACATAAAATCTGGGGCTCTGTGCTTTCTTTCGTTCTGAACAAGTGTTACTGTTTTCTGCACAAAAGCGATTCTGCGAAGCAATGTGAACACTTCTGTTTCCCAGGCACAGAGAAGGTGCTAGCAGGGAATTCTCTGCCTGCCTTTCCCCAGTGCTCTGCAAGCTCTCCAGGACAACATAAAATCTGGGCCTCTGTGCTTTCTTTCGTTCTGAACAAGTGTTATTGTTTTCTGCACAAAAGCGATTCTGCGAAGCAATGTGAAGACGTCTGCTTCCCAGGCACAGAGAAGGTGCTAGCAGGGAATTCTCTGCCTGCCTTTCCCCAGTGCTCTGCAAGCTCTCCAGGACATCATAAAATCTGGGGCTCTGTGCTTTCCTTCGTTCTGAACAACTGTTACTGTTTTCTGCACAAAAGCGATTCTGCGAAGCAATGTGAAGACTTCTGTTTCCCAGGCACAGAGAAGGTGCTAGCAGGGAATTCTCTGCCTGCTTTTCCCCAGTGCTCTGCAAGCTCTCCAGGACAACATAAAATCTGGGGCTCTGTGCTTTCTTCGTTCTGAACAAGTGTTACTGTTTTCTGCACAAAAGCGATTCTGCGAAGCAATGTGAACACTTCTGCTTCCCAGGCACAGAGAAGGTGCTAGCAGGGAATTCTCTGCCTGCCTTTCCCCAGTGCTCTGCAAGCTCTCCAGGACAACATAAAATCTGGGGCTCTGTGCTTTCTTTCGTTCTGAACAAGTGTTACTGTTTTCTGCACAAAAGCGATTCTGCGAAGCAATGTGAACACTTCTGTTTCCCAGGCACAGAGAAGGTGGTAGCAGGGAATTCTCTGCCTGCTTTTCCCCAGTGCTCTGCAAGCTCTCCAGGACAACATAAAATCTGGGGCTCTGTGCTTTCTTTCGTTCTCAACAAGTGTTACAGTTTTCTGCACAAATGCGATTCTGCGAAGCAACGTGAACACTTCTGCTTCCCAGGCACAGAGAAGGTGCTAGCAGGGAATTCTCTGCCTGCCTTTCCCCAGTGCTCTGCAAGCTCTCCAGGACAACATAAAATCTGGGGCTCTGTGCTTTCTTTCGTTCTGAACAAGTGTTACTGTTTTCTGCACAAAAGCGATTCTGCGAAGCAATGGGAACACTTCTGTTTCCCAGGCACAGAGAAGGTGCTAGCAGGGAATTCTCTGCCTGCCTTTCCCCAGTGCTCTGCAAGCTCTCCAGGACAACATAAAATCTGGGGCTCTGTGCTTTCTTTCGTTCTGAACAAGTGTTACTGTTTTCTGCACAAAAGCGATTCTGCGAAGCAATGGGAACACTTCTGTTTCCCAGGCACAGAGAAGGTGCTAGCAGGGAATTCTCTGCCTGCTTTTCCCCAGTGCTCTGCAAGCTCTCCAGGACAACATAAAATCTGGGGCTCTGTGCTTTCTTTCGTTCTGAACAAGTGTTACTGTTTTCTGCACAAAAGCGATTCTGCGAAGCAATGGGAAAACTTCTGTTTCCCAGGCACAGAGAAGGTGCTAGCAGGGAATTCTCTGCCTGCTTTTCCCCAGTGCTCTGCAAGCTCTCCAGGACAACATAAAATCTGGGGCTCTGTGCTTTCTTCGTTCTGAACAAGTGTTACTGTTTTCTGCACAAAAGCGATTCTGCGAAGCAATGTGAACACTTCTGCTTCCCAGGCACAGAGAAGGTGCTAGCAGGGAATTCTCTGCCTGCCTTTCCCCAGTGCTCTGCAAGCTCTCCAGGACAACATAAAATCTGGGGCTCTGTGCTTTCTTTCGTTCTGAACAAGTGTTACTGTTTTCTGCACAAAAGCGATTCTGCGAAGCAATGTGAACACTTCTGTTTCCCAGGCACAGAGAAGGTGGTAGCAGGGAATTCTCTGCCTGCTTTTCCCCAGTGCTCTGCAAGCTCTCCAGGACAACATAAAATCTGGGGCTCTGTGCTTTCTTTCGTTCTCAACAAGTGTTACAGTTTTCTGCACAAATGCGATTCTGCGAAGCAACGTGAACACTTCTGCTTCCCAGGCACAGAGAAGGTGCTAGCAGGGAATTCTCTGCCTGCCTTTCCCCAGTGCTCTGCAAGCTCTCCAGGACAACATAAAATCTGGGGCTCTGTGCTTTCTTTCGTTCTCAACAAGTGTTACAGTTTTCTGCACAAATGCGATTCTGCGAAGCAACGTGAACACTTCTGCTTCCCAGGCACAGAGAAGGTGCTAGCAGGGAATTCTCTGCCTGCCTTTCCCCAGTGCTCTGCAAGCTCTCCAGGACAACATAAAATCTGGGGCTCTGTGCTTTCTTTCGTTCTGAACAAGTGTTACTGTTTTCTGCACAAAAGCGATTCTGCGAAGCAATGGGAACACTTCTGTTTCCCAGGCACAGAGAAGGTGCTAGCAGGGAATTCTCTGCCTGCCTTTCCCCAGTGCTCTGCAAGCTCTCCAGGACAACATAAAATCTGGGGCTCTGTGCTTTCTTTCGTTCTGAACAAGTGTTACTGTTTTCTGCACAAAAGCGATTCTGCGAAGCAATGGGAACACTTCTGTTTCCCAGGCACAGAGAAGGTGCTAGCAGGGAATTCTCTGCCTGCTTTTCCCCAGTGCTCTGCAAGCTCTCCAGGACAACATAAAATCTGGGGCTCTGTGCTTTCTTTCGTTCTGAACAAGTGTTACTGTTTTCTGCACAAAAGCGATTCTGCGAAGCAATGGGAAAACTTCTGTTTCCCAGGCACAGAGAAGGTGCTAGCAGGGAATTCTCTGCCTGCTTTTCCCCAGTGCTCTGCAAGCTCTCCAGGACAACATAAAATCTGGGGCTCTGTGCTTTCTTCGTTCTGAACAAGTGTTACTGTTTTCTGCACAAAAGCGATTCTGCGAAGCAATGTGAACACTTCTGCTTCCCAGGCACAGAGAAGGTGCTAGCAGGGAATTCTCTGCCTGCCTTTCCCCAGTGCTCTGCAAGCTCTCCAGGACAACATAAAATCTGGGGCTCTGTGCTTTCTTTCGTTCTGAACAAGTGTTACTGTTTTCTGCACAAAAGCGATTCTGCGAAGCAATGTGAACACTTCTGCTTCCCAGGCACAGAGAAGGTGCTAGCAGGGAATTCTCTGCCTGCCTTTCCCCAGTGCTCTGCAAGCTCTCCAGGACAACATAAAATCTGGGCCTCTGTGCTTTCTTTCGTTCTGAACAAGTGTTATTGTTGTCTGCACAAAAGCGATTCTGCGAAGCAATGTGAACACTTCTGCTTCCCAGGCACAGAGAAGGTGCTAGCAGGGAATTCTCTGCCTGCCTTTCCCCAGTGCTCTGCAAGCTCTCCAGGACAACATAAAATCTGGGGCTCTGTGCTTTCCTTCGTTCTGAACAAGTGTTACTGTTTTCTGCACAAAAGCGATTCTGCGAAGCAATGTGAACACTTCTGTTTCCCAGGCACAGAGAAGGTGGTAGCAGGGAATTCTCTGCCTGCTTTTCCCCAGTGCTCTGCAAGCTCTCCAGGACAACATAAAATCTGGGGCTCTGTGCTTTCTTTCGTTCTGAACAAGTGTTACTGTTTTCTGCACAAAAGCGATTCTGCGAAGCAATGTGAACACTTCTGCTTCCCAGGCACAGAGAAGGTGCTAGCAGGGAATTCTCTGCCTGCCTTTCCCCAGTGCTCTGCAAGCTCTCCAGGACAACATAAAATCTGGGGCTCTGTGCTTTCCTTCGTTCTGAACAAGTGTTACTGTTTTCTGCACAAAAGCGATTCTGCGAAGCAATGTGAACACTTCTGTTTCCCAGGCACAGAGAAGGTGCTAGCAGGGAATTCTCTGCCTGCTTTTCCCCAGTGCTCTGCAAGCTCTCCAGGACAACATAAAATCTGGGGCTCTGTGCTTTCTTTCGTTCTGAACAAGTGTTACTGTTTTCTGCACAAAAGCGATTCTGCGAAGCAATGTGAACACTTCTGCTTCCCAGGCACAGAGAAGGTGCTAGCAGGGAATTCTCTGCCTGCCTTTCCCCAGTGCTCTGCAAGCTCTCCAGGACAACATAAAATCTGGGGCTCTGTGCTTTCTTTCGTTCTGAACAAGTGTTACTGTTTTCTGCACAAAAGCGATTCTGCGAAGCAATGGGAACACTTCTGTTTCCCAGGCACAGAGAAGGTGTCAGCAGGGAATTCTCTGCCCGCTTTTCCCCAGTGCTCTGCAAGCTCTCCAGGACAACATAAAATCTGGGGCTCTGTGCTTTCTTTCGTTCTGAACAAGTGTTATTGTTTTCTGCACAAAAGCGATTCTGCGAAGCAATGTGAACACTTCTGCTTCCCAGGCACAGAGAAGGTGCTAGCAGGGAATTCTCTGCCTGCCTTTCCCCAGTGCTCTGCAAGCTCTCCAGGACAACATAAAATCTGGGGCTCTGTGCTTTCCTTCGTTCTGAACAAGTGTTACTGTTTTCTGCACAAAAGCGATTCTGCGAAGCAATGTGAACACTTCTGTTTCCCAGGCACAGAGAAGTTGGTAGCAGGGAATTCTCTGCCTGCTTTTCCCCAGTGCTCTGCAAGCTCTCCAGGACAACATAAAAT
The DNA here is from genome assembly GCF_047716275.1 of Strix uralensis. Classification (NCBI taxonomy): domain Eukaryota; kingdom Metazoa; phylum Chordata; class Aves; order Strigiformes; family Strigidae; genus Strix; species Strix uralensis. The sequence continues at coordinate 399,483 of NW_027436760.1, forward strand.
CTGGGGCTCTGTGCTTTCTTTCGTTCTGGAAAGTGTTACTGTTTTCTGCACAAAAGCGATTCTGCGAAGCAATGGGAACACTTCTGTTTCCCAGGCACAGAGAAGGTGCTAGCAGGGAATTCTCTGCCTGCTTTTCCCCAGTGCTCTGCAAGCTCTCCAGGACAACATAAAATCTGGGGCTCTGTGCTTTCTTTCGTTCTGAACAAGTGTTACTGTTTTCTGCACAAAAGCGATTCTGCGAAGCAATGTGAACACTTCTGCTTCCCAGGCACAGAGAAGGTGCTAGCAGGGAATTCTCTGCCTGCCTTTCCCCAGTGCTCTGCAAGCTCTCCAGGACAACATAAAATCTGGGGCTCTGTGCTTTCCTTCGTTCTGAACAAGTGTTACTGTTTTCTGCACAAAAGCGATTCTGCGAAGCAATGTGAACACTTCTGTTTCCCAGGCACAGAGAAGGTGCTAGCAGGGAATTCTCTGCCTGCTTTTCCCCAGTGCTCTGCAAGCTCTCCAGGACAACATAAAATCTGGGGCTCTGTGCTTTCTTTCGTTCTGAACAAGTGTTACTGTTTTCTGCACAAAAGCGATTCTGCGAAGCAATGTGAACACTTCTGCTTCCCAGGCACAGAGAAGGTGCTAGCAGGGAATTCTCTGCCTGCCTTTCCCCAGTGCTCTGCAAGCTCTCCAGGACAACATAAAAACTGGGGCTCTGTGCTTTCCTTCGTTCTGAACAAGTGTTACTGTTTTCTGCACAAAAGCGATTCTGCGAAGCAATGTGAACACTTCTGTTTCCCAGGCACAGAGAAGGTGCTAGCAGGGAATTCTCTGCCTGCTTTTCCCCAGTGCTCTGCAAGCTCTCCAGGACAACATAAAATCTGGGGCTCTGTGCTTTCTTTCGTTCTGAACAAGTGTTACTGTTTTCTGCACAAAAGCGATTCTGCGAAGCAATGGGAACACTTCTGTTTCCCAGGCACAGAGAAGGTGCTAGCAGGGAATTCTCTGCCTGCTTTTCCCCAGTGCTCTGCAAGCTCTCCAGGACAACATAAAATCTGGGGCTCTGTGCTTTCTTTCGTTCTGAACAAGTGTTACTGTTTTCTGCACAAAAGCGATTCTGCGAAGCAATGTGAACACTTCTGCTTCCCAGGCACAGAGAAGGTGCTAGCAGGGAATTCTCTGCCTGCTTTTCCCCAGTGCTCTGCAAGCTCTCCAGGACAACATAAAATCTGGGGCTCTGTGCTTTCCTTCGTTCTGAACAAGTGTTATTGTTTTCTGCACAAAAGCGATTCTGCGAAGCAATGGGAACACTTTTGCTTCATAGGCACAGAGAAGGTGCTAGCAGGGAATTCTCTGCCTGCCTTTCCCCAGTGCTCTGCAAGCTCTCCAGGACAACATAAAATCTGGGGCTCTGTGCTTTCCTTCGTTCTGAACAAGTGTTACTGTTTTCTGCACAAAAGCGATTCTGCGAATCAATGTGAACACTTCTGTTTCCCAGGCACAGAGAAGGTGGTAGCAGGGAATTCTCTGCCTGCTTTTCCCCAGTGCTCTGCAAGCTCTCCAGGACAACATAGAATCTGGGGCTCTGTGCTTTCTTTTGTTCTGAACAAGTGTTAGGGTTTTGTGCACAAAAGCGATTCTGCAAAGCAATGTGAAGACTTCTGCTTCCCAGGCACAGAGAAGGTGCTAGCAGGGAATTCTCTGCCTGCTTTTCCCCAGTGCTCTGCAAGCTCTCCAGGACAACATAAAATCTGGGGCTCTGTGCTTTCTTTCGTCTGAACAAGTGTTACTGTTTTCTGCACAAAAGCGATTCTGCGAAGCAATGTGAACAGGCACAGAGAAGGTGCTAGCAGGGAATTCTCTGCCTGCCTTTCCCCAGTGCTCTGCAAGCTCTCCAGGACAACATAAAATCTGGGCCTCTGTGCTTTCTTTCGTTCTGAACAAGTGTTACTGTTTTCTGCACAAAAGCGATTCTGCGAAGCAATGGGAACACTTCTGTTTCCCAGGCACAGAGAAGGTGCTAGCAGGGAATTCTCTGCCTGCTTTTCCCCAGTGCTCTGCAAGCTCTCCAGGACAACATAAAATCTGGGGCTCTGTGCTTTCTTTCGTTCTGAACAAGTGTTACTGTTTTCTGCACAAAAGCGATTCTGCGAAGCAATGTGAACAGGCACAAAGAAGGTGCTAGCAGGGAATTCTCTGCCTGCCTTTCCCCAGTGCTCTGCAAGCTCTCCAGGACAACATAAAATCTGGGGCTCTGTGCTTTCCTTCGTTCTGAACAAGTGTTACTGTTTTCTGCACAAAAGCGATTCTGCGAAGCAATGTGAACACTTCTGTTTCCCAGGCACAGAGAAGGTGCTAGCAGGGAATTCTCTGCCTGCTTTTCCCCAGTGCTCTGCAAGCTCTCCAGGACAACATAAAATCTGGGGCTCTGTGCTTTCTTTCGTTCTGAACAAGTGTTACTGTTTTCTGCACAAAAGCGATTCTGCGAAGCAATGTGAACACTTCTGCTTCCCAGGCACAGAGAAGGTGCTAGCAGGGAATTCTCTGCCTGCTTTTCCCCAGTGCTCTGCAAGCTCTCCAGGACAACATAAAATCTGGGGCTCTGTGCTTTCTTTCGTTCTGAACAAGTGTTACTGTTTTCTGCACAAAAGCGATTCTGCGAAGCAATGTGAACACTTCTGTTTCCCAGGCACAGAGAAGGTGCTAGCAGGGAATTCTCTGCCTGCCTTTCCCCAGTGCTCTGCAAGCTCTCCAGGACAACATAAAATCTGGGCCTCTGTGCTTTCTTTCGTTCTGAACAAGTGTTATTGTTTTCTGCACAAAAGCGATTCTGCGAAGCAATGTGAAGACGTCTGCTTCCCAGGCACAGAGAAGGTGCTAGCAGGGAATTCTCTGCCTGCCTTTCCCCAGTGCTCTGCAAGCTCTCCAGGACATCATAAAATCTGGGGCTCTGTGCTTTCCTTCGTTCTGAACAACTGTTACTGTTTTCTGCACAAAAGCGATTCTGCGAAGCAATGTGAAGACTTCTGTTTCCCAGGCACAGAGAAGGTGCTAGCAGGGAATTCTCTGCCTGCTTTTCCCCAGTGCTCTGCAAGCTCTCCAGGACAACATAAAATCTGGGGCTCTGTGCTTTCTTCGTTCTGAACAAGTGTTACTGTTTTCTGCACAAAAGCGATTCTGCGAAGCAATGTGAACACTTCTGCTTCCCAGGCACAGAGAAGGTGCTAGCAGGGAATTCTCTGCCTGCCTTTCCCCAGTGCTCTGCAAGCTCTCCAGGACAACATAAAATCTGGGGCTCTGTGCTTTCTTTCGTTCTGAACAAGTGTTACTGTTTTCTGCACAAAAGCGATTCTGCGAAGCAATGTGAACACTTCTGTTTCCCAGGCACAGAGAAGGTGGTAGCAGGGAATTCTCTGCCTGCTTTTCCCCAGTGCTCTGCAAGCTCTCCAGGACAACATAAAATCTGGGGCTCTGTGCTTTCTTTCGTTCTCAACAAGTGTTACAGTTTTCTGCACAAATGCGATTCTGCGAAGCAACGTGAACACTTCTGCTTCCCAGGCACAGAGAAGGTGCTAGCAGGGAATTCTCTGCCTGCCTTTCCCCAGTGCTCTGCAAGCTCTCCAGGACAACATAAAATCTGGGGCTCTGTGCTTTCTTTCGTTCTGAACAAGTGTTACTGTTTTCTGCACAAAAGCGATTCTGCGAAGCAATGGGAACACTTCTGTTTCCCAGGCACAGAGAAGGTGCTAGCAGGGAATTCTCTGCCTGCCTTTCCCCAGTGCTCTGCAAGCTCTCCAGGACAACATAAAATCTGGGGCTCTGTGCTTTCTTTCGTTCTGAACAAGTGTTACTGTTTTCTGCACAAAAGCGATTCTGCGAAGCAATGGGAACACTTCTGTTTCCCAGGCACAGAGAAGGTGCTAGCAGGGAATTCTCTGCCTGCTTTTCCCCAGTGCTCTGCAAGCTCTCCAGGACAACATAAAATCTGGGGCTCTGTGCTTTCTTTCGTTCTGAACAAGTGTTACTGTTTTCTGCACAAAAGCGATTCTGCGAAGCAATGGGAAAACTTCTGTTTCCCAGGCACAGAGAAGGTGCTAGCAGGGAATTCTCTGCCTGCTTTTCCCCAGTGCTCTGCAAGCTCTCCAGGACAACATAAAATCTGGGGCTCTGTGCTTTCTTCGTTCTGAACAAGTGTTACTGTTTTCTGCACAAAAGCGATTCTGCGAAGCAATGTGAACACTTCTGCTTCCCAGGCACAGAGAAGGTGCTAGCAGGGAATTCTCTGCCTGCCTTTCCCCAGTGCTCTGCAAGCTCTCCAGGACAACATAAAATCTGGGGCTCTGTGCTTTCTTTCGTTCTGAACAAGTGTTACTGTTTTCTGCACAAAAGCGATTCTGCGAAGCAATGTGAACACTTCTGTTTCCCAGGCACAGAGAAGGTGGTAGCAGGGAATTCTCTGCCTGCTTTTCCCCAGTGCTCTGCAAGCTCTCCAGGACAACATAAAATCTGGGGCTCTGTGCTTTCTTTCGTTCTCAACAAGTGTTACAGTTTTCTGCACAAATGCGATTCTGCGAAGCAACGTGAACACTTCTGCTTCCCAGGCACAGAGAAGGTGCTAGCAGGGAATTCTCTGCCTGCCTTTCCCCAGTGCTCTGCAAGCTCTCCAGGACAACATAAAATCTGGGGCTCTGTGCTTTCTTTCGTTCTCAACAAGTGTTACAGTTTTCTGCACAAATGCGATTCTGCGAAGCAACGTGAACACTTCTGCTTCCCAGGCACAGAGAAGGTGCTAGCAGGGAATTCTCTGCCTGCCTTTCCCCAGTGCTCTGCAAGCTCTCCAGGACAACATAAAATCTGGGGCTCTGTGCTTTCTTTCGTTCTGAACAAGTGTTACTGTTTTCTGCACAAAAGCGATTCTGCGAAGCAATGGGAACACTTCTGTTTCCCAGGCACAGAGAAGGTGCTAGCAGGGAATTCTCTGCCTGCCTTTCCCCAGTGCTCTGCAAGCTCTCCAGGACAACATAAAATCTGGGGCTCTGTGCTTTCTTTCGTTCTGAACAAGTGTTACTGTTTTCTGCACAAAAGCGATTCTGCGAAGCAATGGGAACACTTCTGTTTCCCAGGCACAGAGAAGGTGCTAGCAGGGAATTCTCTGCCTGCTTTTCCCCAGTGCTCTGCAAGCTCTCCAGGACAACATAAAATCTGGGGCTCTGTGCTTTCTTTCGTTCTGAACAAGTGTTACTGTTTTCTGCACAAAAGCGATTCTGCGAAGCAATGGGAAAACTTCTGTTTCCCAGGCACAGAGAAGGTGCTAGCAGGGAATTCTCTGCCTGCTTTTCCCCAGTGCTCTGCAAGCTCTCCAGGACAACATAAAATCTGGGGCTCTGTGCTTTCTTCGTTCTGAACAAGTGTTACTGTTTTCTGCACAAAAGCGATTCTGCGAAGCAATGTGAACACTTCTGCTTCCCAGGCACAGAGAAGGTGCTAGCAGGGAATTCTCTGCCTGCCTTTCCCCAGTGCTCTGCAAGCTCTCCAGGACAACATAAAATCTGGGGCTCTGTGCTTTCTTTCGTTCTGAACAAGTGTTACTGTTTTCTGCACAAAAGCGATTCTGCGAAGCAATGTGAACACTTCTGCTTCCCAGGCACAGAGAAGGTGCTAGCAGGGAATTCTCTGCCTGCCTTTCCCCAGTGCTCTGCAAGCTCTCCAGGACAACATAAAATCTGGGCCTCTGTGCTTTCTTTCGTTCTGAACAAGTGTTATTGTTGTCTGCACAAAAGCGATTCTGCGAAGCAATGTGAACACTTCTGCTTCCCAGGCACAGAGAAGGTGCTAGCAGGGAATTCTCTGCCTGCCTTTCCCCAGTGCTCTGCAAGCTCTCCAGGACAACATAAAATCTGGGGCTCTGTGCTTTCCTTCGTTCTGAACAAGTGTTACTGTTTTCTGCACAAAAGCGATTCTGCGAAGCAATGTGAACACTTCTGTTTCCCAGGCACAGAGAAGGTGGTAGCAGGGAATTCTCTGCCTGCTTTTCCCCAGTGCTCTGCAAGCTCTCCAGGACAACATAAAATCTGGGGCTCTGTGCTTTCTTTCGTTCTGAACAAGTGTTACTGTTTTCTGCACAAAAGCGATTCTGCGAAGCAATGTGAACACTTCTGCTTCCCAGGCACAGAGAAGGTGCTAGCAGGGAATTCTCTGCCTGCCTTTCCCCAGTGCTCTGCAAGCTCTCCAGGACAACATAAAATCTGGGGCTCTGTGCTTTCCTTCGTTCTGAACAAGTGTTACTGTTTTCTGCACAAAAGCGATTCTGCGAAGCAATGTGAACACTTCTGTTTCCCAGGCACAGAGAAGGTGCTAGCAGGGAATTCTCTGCCTGCTTTTCCCCAGTGCTCTGCAAGCTCTCCAGGACAACATAAAATCTGGGGCTCTGTGCTTTCTTTCGTTCTGAACAAGTGTTACTGTTTTCTGCACAAAAGCGATTCTGCGAAGCAATGTGAACACTTCTGCTTCCCAGGCACAGAGAAGGTGCTAGCAGGGAATTCTCTGCCTGCCTTTCCCCAGTGCTCTGCAAGCTCTCCAGGACAACATAAAATCTGGGGCTCTGTGCTTTCTTTCGTTCTGAACAAGTGTTACTGTTTTCTGCACAAAAGCGATTCTGCGAAGCAATGGGAACACTTCTGTTTCCCAGGCACAGAGAAGGTGTCAGCAGGGAATTCTCTGCCTGCTTTTCCCCAGTGCTCTGCAAGCTCTCCAGGACAACATAAAATCTGGGGCTCTGTGCTTTCTTTCGTTCTGAACAAGTGTTATTGTTTTCTGCACAAAAGCGATTCTGCGAAGCAATGTGAACACTTCTGCTTCCCAGGCACAGAGAAGGTGCTAGCAGGGAATTCTCTGCCTGCCTTTCCCCAGTGCTCTGCAAGCTCTCCAGGACAACATAAAATCTGGGGCTCTGTGCTTTCCTTCGTTCTGAACAAGTGTTACTGTTTTCTGCACAAAAGCGATTCTGCGAAGCAATGTGAACACTTCTGTTTCCCAGGCACAGAGAAGTTGGTAGCAGGGAATTCTCTGCCTGCTTTTCCCCAGTGCTCTGCAAGCTCTCCAGGACAACATAAAATCTGGGGCTCTGTGCTTTCTTTCGTTCTGGAAAGTGTTACTGTTTTCTGCACAAAAGCGATTCTGCGAAGCAATGGGAACACTTCTGTTTCCCAGGCACAGAGAAGGTGCTAGCAGGGAATTCTCTGCCTGCTTTTCCCCAGTGCTCTGCAAGCTCTCCAGGACAACATAAAATCTGGGGCTCTGTGCTTTCTTTCGTTCTGAACAAGTGTTACTGTTTTCTGCACAAAAGCGATTCTGCGAAGCAATGTGAACACTTCTGCTTCCCAGGCACAGAGAAGGTGCTAGCAGGGAATTCTCTGCCTGCCTTTCCCCAGTGCTCTGCAAGCTCTCCAGGACAACATAAAATCTGGGGCTCTGTGCTTTCCTTCGTTCTGAACAAGTGTTACTGTTTTCTGCACAAAAGCGATTCTGCGAAGCAATGTGAACACTTCTGTTTCCCAGGCACAGAGAAGGTGCTAGCAGGGAATTCTCTGCCTGCTTTTCCCCAGTGCTCTGCAAGCTCTCCAGGACAACATAAAATCTGGGGCTCTGTGCTTTCTTTCGTTCTGAACAAGTGTTACTGTTTTCTGCACAAAAGCGATTCTGCGAAGCAATGTGAACACTTCTGCTTCCCAGGCACAGAGAAGGTGCTAGCAGGGAATTCTCTGCCTGCCTTTCCCCAGTGCTCTGCAAGCTCTCCAGGACAACATAAAAACTGGGGCTCTGTGCTTTCCTTCGTTCTGAACAAGTGTTACTGTTTTCTGCACAAAAGCGATTCTGCGAAGCAATGTGAACACTTCTGTTTCCCAGGCACAGAGAAGGTGCTAGCAGGGAATTCTCTGCCTGCTTTTCCCCAGTGCTCTGCAAGCTCTCCAGGACAACATAAAATCTGGGGCTCTGTGCTTTCTTTCGTTCTGAACAAGTGTTACTGTTTTCTGCACAAAAGCGATTCTGCGAAGCAATGGGAACACTTCTGTTTCCCAGGCACAGAGAAGGTGCTAGCAGGGAATTCTCTGCCTGCTTTTCCCCAGTGCTCTGCAAGCTCTCCAGGACAACATAAAATCTGGGGCTCTGTGCTTTCTTTCGTTCTGAACAAGTGTTACTGTTTTCTGCACAAAAGCGATTCTGCGAAGCAATGTGAACACTTCTGCTTCCCAGGCACAGAGAAGGTGCTAGCAGGGAATTCTCTGCCTGCTTTTCCCCAGTGCTCTGCAAGCTCTCCAGGACAACATAAAATCTGGGGCTCTGTGCTTTCCTTCGTTCTGAACAAGTGTTATTGTTTTCTGCACAAAAGCGATTCTGCGAAGCAATGTGAACACTTCTGTTTCCCAGGCACAGAGAAGGTGCTAGCAGGGAATTCTCTGCCTGCTTTTCCCCAGTGCTCTGCAAGCTCTCCAGGACAACATAAAATCTGGGGCTCTGTGCTTTCTTTCGTTCTGAACAAGTGTTACTGTTTTCTGCACAAAAGCGATTCTGCGAAGCAATGTGAACACTTCTGTTTCCCAGGCACAGAGAAGGTGCTAGCAGGGAATTCTCTGCCTGCTTTTCCCCAGTGCTCTGCAAGCTCTCCAGGACAACATAAAATCTGGGGCTCTGTGCTTTCTTTCATTCTGAACAAGTGTTACTGTTTTCTGCACAAAAGCGATTCTGCGAAGCAATGTGAACACTTCTGTTTCCCAGGCACAGAGAAGGTGGTAGCAGGGAATTCTCTGCCTGCCTTTCCCCAGTGCTCTGCAAGCTCTCCAGGACATCATAAAATCTGGGGCTCTGTGCTTTCTTTCGTTCTGAACAAGTGTTACTGTTTTCTGCACAAAAGCGATTCTGCGAAGCAATGGGAACACTTCTGTTTCCCAGGCACAGAGAAGGTGCTAGCAGGGAATTCTCTGCCTGCTTTTCCCCAGTGCTCTGCAAGCTCTCCAGGACAACATAAAATCTGGGGCTCTGTGCTTTCTTTCGTTCTGAACAAGTGTTAGTGTTTTCTGCACAAAAGCGATTCTGCGAAGCAATGGGAACACTTCTGTTTCCCAGGCACAGAGAAGGTGCTAGCAGGGAATTCTCTGCCTGCTTTTCCCCAGTGCTCTGCAAGCTCTCCAGGACAACATAAAATCTGGGGCTCTGTGCTTTCTTTCGTTCTGAACAAGTGTTACTGTTTTCTGCACAAAAGCGATTCTGCGAAGCAATGTGAACACTTCTGCTTCCCAGGCACAGAGAAGGTGCTAGCAGGGAATTCTCTGCCTGCTTTTCCCCAGTGCTCTGCAAGCTCTCCAGGACAACATAAAATCTGGGGCTCTGTGCTTTCCTTCGTTCTGAACAAGTGTTACTGTTTTCTGCACAAAAGCGATTCTGCGAAGCAATGTGAACACTTCTGTTTCCCAGGCACAGAGAAGGTGCTAGCAGGGAATTCTCTGCCTGCTTTTCCCCAGTGCTCTGCAAGCTCTCCAGGACAACATAAAATCTGGGGCTCTGTGCTTTCTTTCGTTCTGAACAAGTGTTACTGTTTTCTGCACAAAAGCGATTCTGCGAAGCAATGTGAACACTTCTGTTTCCCAGGCACAGAGAAGGTGCTAGCAGGGAATTCTCTGCCTGCTTTTCCCCAGTGCTCTGCAAGCTCTCCAGGACAACATAAAATCTGGGGCTCTGTGCTTTCTTTCATTCTGAACAAGTGTTACTGTTTTCTGCACAAAAGCGATTCTGCGAAGCAATGTGAACACTTCTGTTTCCCAGGCACAGAGAAGGTGGTAGCAGGGAATTCTCTGCCTGCCTTTCCCCAGTGCTCTGCAAGCTCTCCAGGACATCATAAAATCTGGGGCTCTGTGCTTTCTTTCGTTCTGAACAAGTGTTACTGTTTTCTGCACAAAAGCGATTCTGCGAAGCAATGGGAACACTTCTGTTTCCCAGGCACAGAGAAGGTGCTAGCAGGGAATTCTCTGCCTGCTTTTCCCCAGTGCTCTGCAAGCTCTCCAGGACAACATAAAATCTGGGGCTCTGTGCTTTCTTTCGTTCTGAACAAGTGTTACTGTTTTCTGCACAAAAGCGATTCTGCGAAGCAATGGGAACACTTCTGTTTCCCAGGCACAGAGAAGGTGCTAGCAGGGAATTCTCTGCCTGCTTTTCCCCAGTGCTCTGCAAGCTCTCCAGGACAACATAAAATCTGGGGCTCTGTGCTTTCTTTCGTTCTGAACAAGTGTTACTGTTTTCTGCACAAAAGCGATTCTGCGAAGCAATTTGAACACTTCTGCTTCCCAGGCACAGAGAAGGTGCTAGCAGGGAATTCTCTGCCTGCCTTTCCCCAGTGCTCTGCAAGCTCTCCAGGACAACATAAAATCTGGGGCTCTGTGCTTTCCTTCGTTCTGAACAAGTGTTACTGTTTTCTGCACAAAAGCGATTCTGCGAAGCAATGTGAACACTTCTGTTTCCCAGGCACAGAGAAGGTGGTAGCAGGGAATTCTCTGACTGCCTTTCCCCAGTGCTCTGCAAGCTCTCCAGGACAACATAAAATCTGGGGCTCTGTGCTTTCTTTCGTTCTGAACAAGTGTTACAGTTTTCTGCACAAAAGCGATTCTGCGAAGCAATGTGAAGACTTCTGCTTCCCAGGCACAGAGAAGGTGCTAGCAGGGAATTCTCTGCCTGCCTTTCCCAAGTGCTCTGCAAGCTCTCCAGGACAACATAAAATCTGGGGCTCTGTGCTTTCTTTCGTTCTGAACAAGTGTTACTGTTTTCTGCACAAAAGCGATTCTGCGAAGCAATGGGAAAACTTCTGTTTCCCAGGCACAGAGAAGGTGGTAGCAGGGAATTCTCTGCCTGCTTTTCCCCAGTGCTCTGCAAGCTCTCCAGGACAACATAAAATCTGGGGCTCTGTGCTTTCTTCGTTCTGAACAAGTGTTACTGTTTTCTGCACAAAAGCGATTCTGCGAAGCAATGTGAACACTTCTGCTTCCCAGGCACAGAGAAGGTGCTAGCAGGGAATTCTCTGCCTGCCTTTCCCCAGTGCTCTGCAAGCTCTCCAGGACAACATAAAATCTGGGGCTCTGTGCTTTCTTTCGTTCTGAACAAGTGTTACTGTTTTCTGCACAAAAGCGATTCTGCGAAGCAATGTGAACACTTCTGCTTCCCAGGCACAGAGAAGGTGCTAGCAGGGAATTCTCTGCCTGCCTTTCCCCAGTGCTCTGCAAGCTCTCCAGGACAACATAAAATCTGGGCCTCTGTGCTTTCTTTCGTTCTGAACAAGTGTTATTGTTGTCTGCACAAAAGCGATTCTGCGAAGCAATGTGAACACTTCTGCTTCCCAGGCACAGAGAAGGTGCTAGCAGGGAATTCTCTGCCTGCCTTTCCCCAGTGCTCTGCAAGCTCTCCAGGACAACATAAAATCTGGGGCTCTGTGCTTTCCTTCGTTCTGAACAAGTGTTACTGTTTTCTGCACAAAAGCGATTCTGCGAAGCAATGTGAACACTTCTGTTTCCCAGGCACAGAGAAGGTGGTAGCAGGGAATTCTCTGCCTGCTTTTCCCCAGTGCTCTGCAAGCTCTCCAGGACAACATAAAATCTGGGGCTCTGTGCTTTCTTTCGTTCTGAACAAGTGTTACTGTTTTCTGCACAAAAGCGATTCTGCGAAGCAATGTGAACACTTCTGCTTCCCAGGCACAGAGAAGGTGCTAGCAGGGAATTCTCTGCCTGCCTTTCCCCAGTGCTCTGCAAGCTCTCCAGGACAACATAAAATCTGGGGCTCTGTGCTTTCCTTCGTTCTGAACAAGTGTTACTGTTTTCTGCACAAAAGCGATTCTGCGAAGCAATGTGAACACTTCTGTTTCCCAGGCACAGAGAAGGTGGTAGCAGGGAATTCTCTGCCTGCTTTTCCCCAGTGCTCTGCAAGCTCTCCAGGACAACATAAAATCTGGGGCTCTGTGCTTTCTTTCGTTCTGAACAAGTGTTACTGTTTTCTGCACAAAAGCGATTCTGCGAAGCAATGTGAACACTTCTGCTTCCCAGGCACAGAGAAGGTGCTAGCAGGGAATTCTCTGCCTGCCTTTCCCCAGTGCTCTGCAAGCTCTCCAGGACAACATAAAATCTGGGGCTCTGTGCTTTCTTTCGTTCTGAACAAGTGTTACTGTTTTCTGCACAAAAGCGATTCTGCGAAGCAATGGGAACACTTCTGTTTCCCAGGCACAGAGAAGGTGTCAGCAGGGAATTCTCTGCCTGCTTTTCCCCAGTGCTCTGCAAGCTCTCCAGGACAACATAAAATCTGGGGCTCTGTGCTTTCTTTCGTTCTGAACAAGTGTTATTGTTTTCTGCACAAAAGCGATTCTGCGAAGCAATGTGAACACTTCTGCTTCCCAGGCACAGAGAAGGTGCTAGCAGGGAATTCTCTGCCTGCCTTTCCCCAGTGCTCTGCAAGCTCTCCAGGACAACATAAAATCTGGGGCTCTGTGCTTTCCTTCGTTCTGAACAAGTGTTACTGTTTTCTGCACAAAAGCGATTCTGCGAAGCAATGTGAACACTTCTGTTTCCCAGGCACAGAGAAGTTGGTAGCAGGGAATTCTCTGCCTGCTTTTCCCCAGTGCTCTGCAAGCTCTCCAGGACAACATAAAATCTGGGGCTCTGTGCTTTCTTTCGTTCTGAACAAGTGTTACTGTTTTCTGCACAAAAGCGATTCTGCGAAGCAATGGGAACACTTCTGTTTCCCAGGCACAGAGAAGGTGCTAGCAGGGAATTCTCTGCCTGCTTTTCCCCAGTGCTCTGCAAGCTCTCCAGGACAACATAAAATCTGGGGCTCTGTGCTTTCTTTCGTTCTGAACAAGTGTTACTGTTTTCTGCACAAAAGCGATTCTGCGAAGCAATGTGAACACTTCTGCTTCCCAGGCACAGAGAAGGTGCTAGCAGGGAATTCTCTGCCTGCCTTTCCCCAGTGCTCTGCAAGCTCTCCAGGACAACATAAAATCTGGGGCTCTGTGCTTTCCTTCGTTCTGAACAAGTGTTACTGTTTTCTGCACAAAAGCGATTCTGCGAAGCAATGTGAACACTTCTGTTTCCCAGGCACAGAGAAGGTGCTAGCAGGGAATTCTCTGCCTGCTTTTCCCCAGTGCTCTGCAAGCTCTCCAGGACAACATAAAATCTGGGGCTCTGTGCTTTCTTTCGTTCTGAACAAGTGTTACTGTTTTCTGCACAAAAGCGATTCTGCGAAGCAATGTGAACACTTCTGCTTCCCAGGCACAGAGAAGGTGCTAGCAGGGAATTCTCTGCCTGCCTTTCCCCAGTGCTCTGCAAGCTCTCCAGGACAACATAAAAACTGGGGCTCTGTGCTTTCCTTCGTTCTGAACAAGTGTTACTGTTTTCTGCACAAAAGCGATTCTGCGAAGCAATGTGAACACTTCTGTTTCCCAGGCACAGAGAAGGTGCTAGCAGGGAATTCTCTGCCTGCTTTTCCCCAGTGCTCTGCAAGCTCTCCAGGACAACATAAAATCTGGGGCTCTGTGCTTTCTTTCGTTCTGAACAAGTGTTACTGTTTTCTGCACAAAAGCGATTCTGCGAAGCAATGGGAACACTTCTGTTTCCCAGGCACAGAGAAGGTGCTAGCAGGGAATTCTCTGCCTGCTTTTCCCCAGTGCTCTGCAAGCTCTCCAGGACAACATAAAATCTGGGGCTCTGTGCTTTCTTTCGTTCTGAACAAGTGTTACTGTTTTCTGCACAAAAGCGATTCTGCGAAGCAATGTGAACACTTCTGCTTCCCAGGCACAGAGAAGGTGCTAGCAGGGAATTCTCTGCCTGCTTTTCCCCAGTGCTCTGCAAGCTCTCCAGGACAACATAAAATCTGGGGCTCTGTGCTTTCCTTCGTTGTGAACAAGTGTTATTGTTTTCTGCACAAAAGCGATTCTGCGAAGCAATGTGAACACTTCTGTTTCCCAGGCACAGAGAAGGTGCTAGCAGGGAATTCTCTGCCTGCTTTTCCCCAGTGCTCTGCAAGCTCTCCAGGACAACATAAAATCTGGGGCTCTGTGCTTTCTTTCGTTCTGAACAAGTGTTACTGTTTTCTGCACAAAAGCGATTCTGCGAAGCAATGTGAACACTTCTGTTTCCCAGGCACAGAGAAGGTGCTAGCAGGGAATTCTCTGCCTGCTTTTCCCCAGTGCTCTGCAAGCTCTCCAGGACAACATAAAATCTGGGGCTCTGTGCTTTCTTTCATTCTGAACAAGTGTTACTGTTTTCTGCACAAAAGCGATTCTGCGAAGCAATGTGAACACTTCTGTTTCCCAGGCACAGAGAAGGTGGTAGCAGGGAATTCTCTGCCTGCCTTTCCCCAGTGCTCTGCAAGCTCTCCAGGACATCATAAAATCTGGGGCTCTGTGCTTTCTTTCGTTCTGAACAAGTGTTACTGTTTTCTGCACAAAAGCGATTCTGCGAAGCAATGGGAACACTTCTGTTTCCCAGGCACAGAGAAGGTGCTAGCAGGGAATTCTCTGCCTGCTTTTCCCCAGTGCTCTGCAAGCTCTCCAGGACAACATAAAATCTGGGGCTCTGTGCTTTCTTTCGTTCTGAACAAGTGTTAGTGTTTTCTGCACAAAAGCGATTCTGCGAAGCAATGGGAACACTTCTGTTTCCCAGGCACAGAGAAGGTGCTAGCAGGGAATTCTCTGCCTGCTTTTCCCCAGTGCTCTGCAAGCTCTCCAGGACAACATAAAATCTGGGGCTCTGTGCTTTCTTTCGTTCTGAACAAGTGTTACTGTTTTCTGCACAAAAGCGATTCTGCGAAGCAATGTGAACACTTCTGCTTCCCAGGCACAGAGAAGGTGCTAGCAGGGAATTCTCTGCCTGCTTTTCCCCAGTGCTCTGCAAGCTCTCCAGGACAACATAAAATCTGGGGCTCTGTGCTTTCCTTCGTTCTGAACAAGTGTTACTGTTTTCTGCACAAAAGCGATTCTGCGAAGCAATGTGAACACTTCTGTTTCCCAGGCACAGAGAAGGTGCTAGCAGGGAATTCTCTGCCTGCTTTTCCCCAGTGCTCTGCAAGCTCTCCAGGACAACATAAAATCTGGGGCTCTGTGCTTTCTTTCGTTCTGAACAAGTGTTACTGTTTTCTGCACAAAAGCGATTCTGCGAAGCAATGTGAAGACTTCTGCTTCCCAGGCACAGAGAAGGTGCTAGCAGGGAATTCTCTGCCTGCTTTTCCCCAGTGCTCTGCAAGCTCTCCAGGACAACATAAAATCTGGGGCTCTGTGCTTTCTTTCATTCTGAACAAGTGTTACTGTTTTCTGCACAAAAGCGATTCTGCGAAGCAATGTGAACACTTCTGTTTCCCAGGCACAGAGAAGGTGGTAGCAGGGAATTCTCTGCCTGCCTTTCCCCAGTGCTCTGCAAGCTCTCCAGGACATCATAAAATCTGGGGCTCTGTGCTTTCTTTCGTTCTGAACAAGTGTTACTGTTTTCTGCACAAAAGCGATTCTGCGAAGCAATGGGAACACTTCTGTTTCCCAGGCACAGAGAAGGTGCTAGCAGGGAATTCTCTGCCTGCTTTTCCCCAGTGCTCTGCAAGCTCTCCAGGACAACATAAAATCTGGGGCTCTGTGCTTTCTTTCGTTCTGAACAAGTGTTACTGTTTTCTGCACAAAAGCGATTCTGCGAAGCAATGGGAACACTTCTGTTTCCCAGGCACAGAGAAGGTGCTAGCAGGGAATTCTCTGCCTGCTTTTCCCCAGTGCTCTGCAAGCTCTCCAGGACAACATAAAATCTGGGGCTCTGTGCTTTCTTTCGTTCTGAACAAGTGTTACTGTTTTCTGCACAAAAGCGATTCTGCGAAGCAATTTGAACACTTCTGCTTCCCAGGCACAGAGAAGGTGCTAGCAGGGAATTCTCTGCCTGCCTTTCCCCAGTGCTCTGCAAGCTCTCCAGGACAACATAAAATCTGGGGCTCTGTGCTTTCCTTCGTTCTGAACAAGTGTTACTGTTTTCTGCACAAAAGCGATTCTGCGAAGCAATGTGAACACTTCTGTTTCCCAGGCACAGAGAAGGTGGTAGCAGGGAATTCTCTGACTGCCTTTCCCCAGTGCTCTGCAAGCTCTCCAGGACAACATAAAATCTGGGGCTCTGTGCTTTCTTTCGTTCTGAACAAGTGTTACAGTTTTCTGCACAAAAGCGATTCTGCGAAGCAATGTGAAGACTTCTGCTTCCCAGGCACAGAGAAGGTGCTAGCAGGGAATTCTCTGCCTGCTTTTCCCCAGTGCTCTGCAAGCTCTCCAGGACAACATAAAATCTGGGGCTCTGTGCTTTCTTTCGTTCTGAACAAGTGTTACTGTTTTCTGCACAAAAGCGATTCTGCGAAGCAATGGGAACACTTTTGCTTCATAGGCACAGAGAAGGTGCTAGCAGGGAATTCTCTGCCTGCCTTTCCCCAGTGCTCTGCAAGCTCTCCAGGACAACATAAAATCTGGGGCTCTGTGCTTTCCTTCGTTCTGAACAAGTGTTACTGTTTTCTGCACAAAAGCGATTCTGCGAAGCAATGTGAACACTTCTGTTTCCCAGGCACAGAGAAGGTGGTAGAAGGGAATTCTCTGCCTGCTTTTCCCCAGTGCTCTGCAAGCTCTCCAGGACAACATAGAATCTGGGGCTCTGTGCTTTCTTTTGTTCTGAACAAGTGTTAGGGTTTTGTGCACAAAAGCGATTCTGCAAAGCAATGTGAAGACTTCTGCTTCCCAGGCACAGAGAAGGTGCTAGCAGGGAATTCTCTGCCTGCCTTTCCCCAGTGCTCTGCAAGCTCTCCAGGACAACATAAAATCTGGGCCTCTGTGCTTTCTTTTGTTCTGAACAAGTGTTATTGTTTTCTGCACAAAAGCGATTCTGCGAAGCAATGTGAACACTTGTGCTTCCCAGGCACAGAGAAGGTGCTAGCAGGGAATTCTCTGCCTGCTTTTCCCCAGTGCTCTGCAAGCTCTCCAGGACAACATAAAATCTGGGGCTCTGTGCTTTCTTTCGTTCTGAACAAGTGTTACTGTTTTCTGCACAAAAGCGATTCTGCGAAGCAATGTGAACACTTCTGTTTCCCAGGCACAGAGAAGGTGCTAGCAGGGAATTCTCTGCCTGCCTTTCCCCAGTGCTCTGCAAGCTCTCCAGGACAACATAAAATCTGGGCCTCTGTGCTTTCTTTCGTTCTGAACAAGTGTTATTGTTTTCTGCACAAAAGCGATTCTGCGAAGCAATGTGAAGACGTCTGCTTCCCAGGCACAGAGAAGGTGCTAGCAGGGAATTCTCTGCCTGCCTTTCCCCAGTGCTCTGCAAGCTCTCCAGGACATCATAAAATCTGGGGCTCTGTGCTTTCCTTCGTTCTGAACAACTGTTACTGTTTTCTGCACAAAAGCGATTCTGCGAAGCAATGTGAAGACTTCTGTTTCCCAGGCACAGAGAAGGTGCTAGCAGGGAATTCTCTGCCTGCTTTTCCCCAGTGCTCTGCAAGCTCTCCAGGACAACATAAAATCTGGGGCTCTGTGCTTTCTTCGTTCTGAACAAGTGTTACTGTTTTCTGCACAAAAGCGATTCTGCGAAGCAATGTGAACACTTCTGCTTCCCAGGCACAGAGAAGGTGCTAGCAGGGAATTCTCTGCCTGCCTTTCCCCAGTGCTCTGCAAGCTCTCCAGGACAACATAAAATCTGGGGCTCTGTGCTTTCCTTCGTTCTGAACAAGTGTTACTGTTTTCTGCACAAAAGCGATTCTGCGAAGCAATGGGAACACTTCTGTTTCCCAGGCACAGAGAAGGTTCTAGCAGGGAATTCTCTGCCTGCTTTTCCCCAGTGCTCTGCAAGCTCTCCAGGACAACATAAAATCTGGGGCTCTGTGCTTTCTTTCGTTCTGAACAAGTGTTACTGTTTTCTGCACAAAAGCGATTCTGCGAAGCAATGTGAACAGGCACAAAGAAGGTGCTAGCAGGGAATTCTCTGCCTGCTTTTCCCCAGTGCTCTGCAAGCTCTCCAGGACAACATAAAATCTGGGGCTCTGTGCTTTCTTTCGTTGTGAACAAGTGTTACTGTTTTCTGCACAAAAGCGATTCTGCGAAGCAATTTGAACACTTCTGCTTCCCAGGCACAGAGAAGGTGCTAGCAGGGAATTCTCTGCCTGCCTTTCCCCAGTGCTCTGCAAGCTCTCCAGGACAACATAAAATCTGGGGCTCTGTGCTTTCTTTCGTTGTGAACAAGTGTTACTGTTTTCTGCACAAAAGCGATTCTGCGAAGCAATTTGAACACTTCTGCTTCCCAGGCACAGAGAAGGTGCTAGCAGGGAATTCTCTGCCTGCCTTTCCCCAGTGCTCTGCAAGCTCTCCAGGACAACATAAAATCTGGGGCTCTGTGCTTTCCTTCGTTCTGAACAAGTGTTACTGTTTTCTGCACAAAAGCGATTCTGCGAAGCAATGTGAACACTTCTGCTTCCCAGGCACAGAGAAGGTGCTAGCAGGGAATTCTCTGCCTGCTTTTCCCCAGTGCTCTGCAAGCTCTCCAGGACAACATAAAATCTGGGGCTCTGTGCTTTCTTTCGTTCTGAACAAGTGTTACTGTTTTCTGCACAAAAGCGATTCTGCGAAGCAATGTGAACAGGCACAAAGAAGGTGCTAGCAGGGAATTCTCTGCCTGCTTTTCCCCAGTGCTCTGCAAGCTCTCCAGGACAACATAAAATCTGGGGCTCTGTGCTTTCTTTCGTTGTGAACAAGTGTTACTGTTTTCTGCACAAAAGCGATTCTGCGAAGCAATGTGAACACTTCTGCTTCCCAGGCACAGAGAAGGTGCTAGCAGGGAATTCTCTGCCTGCCTTTCCCCAGTGCTCTGCAAGCTCTCCAGGACAACATAAAATCTGGGGCTCTGTGCTTTCTTTCGTTCTGAACAAGTGTTATTGTTTTCTGCACAAAAGCGATTCTGCGAAGCAATGTGAACACTTCTGCTTCCCAGGCACAGAGAAGGTGCTAGCAGGGAATTCTCTGCCTGCCTTTCCCCAGTGCTCTGCAAGCTCTCCAGGACAACATAAAATCTGGGGCTCTGTGCTTTCCTTCGTGCTGAACAAGTGTTACTGTTTTCTGCACAAAAGCGATTCTGCGAAGCAATGTGAACACTTCTGTTTCCCAGGCACAGAGAAGGTGCTAGCAGGGAATTCTCTGCCTGCTTTTCCCCAGTGCTCTGCAAGCTCTCCAGGACAACATAAAATCTGGGGCTCTGTGCTTTCTTTCGTTCTGAACAAGTGTTACTGTTTTCTGCACAAAAGCGATTCTGCGAAGCAATGTGAACACTTCTGCTTCCCAGGCACAGAGAAGGTGCTAGCAGGGAATTCTCTGCCTGCCTTTCCCCAGTGCTCTGCAAGCTCTCCAGGACAACATAAAATCTGGGCCTCTGTGCTTTCTTTCGTTCTGAACAAGTGTTATTGTTTTCTGCACAAAAGCGATTCTGCGAAGCAATTTGAACACTTCTGCTTCCCAGGCACAGAGAAGGTGCTAGCAGGGAATTCTCTGCCTGCCTTTCCCCTGTGCTCTGCAAGCTCTCCAGGACAACATAAAATCTGGGGCTCTGTGCTTTCTTTCGTTGTGAACAAGTGTTACTGTTTTCTGCACAAAAGCGATTCTGCGAAGCAATTTGAACACTTCTGCTTCCCAGGCACAGAGAAGGTGCTAGCAGGGAATTCTCTGCCTGCCTTTCCCCAGTGCTCTGCAAGCTCTCCAGGACAACATAAAATCTGGGGCTCTGTGCTTTCTTTCGTTCTGAACAAGTGTTACTGTTTTCTGCACAAAAGCGATTCTGCGAAGCAATTTGAACACTTCTGCTTCCCAGGCACAGAGAAGGTGCTAGCAGGGAATTCTCTGCCTGCCTTTCCCCAGTGCTCTGCAAGCTCTCCAGGACAACATAAAATCTGGGGCTCTGTGCTTTCTTTCGTTCTGAACAAGTGTTACTGTTTTCTGCACAAAAGCGATTCTGCGAAGCAATGTGAACACTTCTGTTTCCCAGGCACAGAGAAGGTGCTAGCAGGGAATTCTCTGCCTGCTTTTCCCCAGTGCTCTGCAAGCTCTCCAGGACAACATAAAATCTGGGGCTCTGTGCTTTCTTTCGTTCTGAACAAGTGTTACTGTTTTCTGCACAAAAGCGATTCTGCGAAGCAATGTGAACAGGCACAAAGAAGGTGCTAGCAGGGAATTCTCTGCCTGCTTTTCCCCAGTGCTCTGCAAGCTCTCCAGGACAACATAAAATCTGGGGCTCTGTGCTTTCTTTCGTTGTGAACAAGTGTTACTGTTTTCTGCACAAAAGCGATTCTGCGAAGCAATTTGAACACTTCTGCTTCCCAGGCACAGAGAAGGTGCTAGCAGGGAATTCTCTGCCTGCCTTTCCCCAGTGCTCTGCAAGCTCTCCAGGACAACATAAAATCTGGGGCTCTGTGCTTTCTTTCGTTCTGAACAAGTGTTATTGTTTTCTGCACAAAAGCGATTCTGCGAAGCAATGTGAACACTTCTGCTTCCCAGGCACAGAGAAGGTGCTAGCAGGGAATTCTCTGCCTGCCTTTCCCCAGTGCTCTGCAAGCTCTCCAGGACAACATAAAATCTGGGGCTCTGTGCTTTCCTTCGTTCTGAACAAGTGTTACTGTTTTCTGCACAAAAGCGATTCTGCGAAGCAATGTGAACACTTCTGTTTCCCAGGCACAGAGAAGGTGCTAGCAGGGAATTCTCTGCCTGCTTTTCCCCAGTGCTCTGCAAGCTCTCCAGGACAACATAAAATCTGGGGCTCTGTGCTTTCTTTCGTTCTGAACAAGTGTTACTGTTTTCTGCACAAAAGCGATTCTGCGAAGCAATGTGAACACTTCTGCTTCCCAGGCACAGAGAAGGTGCTAGCAGGGAATTCTCTGCCTGCCTTTCCCCAGTGCTCTGCAAGCTCTCCAGGACATCATAAAATCTGGGGCTCTGTGCTTTCTTTCGTTCTGAACAAGTGTTATTGTTTTCTGCACAAAAGCGATTCTGCGAAGCAATGTGAACACTTCTGCTTCCCAGGCACAGAGAAGGTGCTAGCAGGGAATTCTCTGCCTGCTTTTCCCCAGTGCTCTGCAAGCTCTCCAGGACAACATAAAATCTGGGGCTCTGTGCTTTCTTTCGTTCTGAACAAGTGTTACTGTTTTCTGCACAAAAGCGATTCTGCGAAGCAATGTGAACACTTCTGTTTCCCAGGCACAGAGAAGGTGCTAGCAGGGAATTCTCTGCCTGCCTTTCCCCAGTGCTCTGCAAGCTCTCCAGGACAACATAAAAACTGGGGCTCTGTGCTTTCCTTCGTTCTGAACAAGTGTTACTGTTTTCTGCACAAAAGCGATTCTGCGAAGCAATGTGAACACTTCTGTTTCCCAGGCACAGAGAAGGTGGTAGCAGGGAATTCTCTGCCTGCTTTTCCCCAGTGCTCTGCAAGCTCTCCAGGACAACATAAAATCTGGGGCTCTGTGCTTTCTTTCGTTCTGAACAAGTGTTACTGTTTTCTGCACAAAAGCGATTCTGCGAAGCAATGGGAACACTTCTGTTTCCCAGGCACAGAGAAGGTGCTAGCAGGGAATTCTCTGCCTGCTTTTCCCCAGTGCTCTGCAAGCTCTCCAGGACAACATAAAATCTGGGGCTCTGTGCTTTCTTTCGTTCTGAACAAGTGTTACTGTTTTCTGCACAAAAGCGATTCTGCGAAGCAATGTGAACACTTCTGCTTCCCAGGCACAGAGAAGGTGCTAGCAGGGAATTCTCTGCCTGCTTTTCCCCAGTGCTCTGCAAGCTCTCCAGGACAACATAAAATCTGGGGCTCTGTGCTTTCCTTCGTTCTGAACAAGTGTTACTGTTTTCTGCACAAAAGCGATTCTCCGAAGCAATGTGAACACTTCTGCTTCCCAGGCACAGAGAAGGTGCTAGCAGGGAATTCTCTGCCTGCTTTTCCCCAGTGCTCTGCAAGCTCTCCAGGACAACATAAAATCTGGGGCTCTGTGCTTTCTTTCGTTCTGAACAAGTGTTACTGTTTTCTGCACAAAAGCGATTCTGCGAAGCAATGGGAACACTTCTGTTTCCCAGGCACAGAGAAGGTGGTAGCAGGGAATTCTCTGCCTGCTTTTCCCCAGTGCTCTGCAAGCTCTCCAGGACAACATAAAATCTGGGGCTCTGTGCTTTCTTTCGTTCTGAACAAGTGTTACTGTTTTCTGCACAAAAGCGATTCTGCGAAGCAATGTGAACACTTCTGCTTCCCAGGCACAGAGAAGGTGCTAGCAGGGAATTCTCTGCCTGCTTTTCCCCAGTGCTCTGCAAGATCTCCAGGACAACATAAAATCTGGGGCTCTGTGCTTTCCTTCGTTCTGAACAAGTGTTATTGTTTTCTGCACAAAAGCGATTCTGCGAAGCAATGTGAACACTTCTGCTTCCCAGGCACAGAGAAGGTGCTAGCAGGGAATTCTCTGCCTGCCTTTCCCCAGTGCTCTGCAAGCTCTCCAGGACAACATAAAATCTGGGGCTCTGTGCTTTCCTTCGTTCTGAACAAGTGTTACTGTTTTCTGCACAAAAGCGATTCTGCGAAGCAATGTGAACACTTCTGTTTCCCAGGCACAGAGAAGGTGCTAGCAGGGAATTCTCTGCCTGCTTTTCCCCAGTGCTCTGCAAGCTCTCCAGGACAACATAAAATCTGGGGCTCTGTGCTTTCTTTCGTTCTGAACAA
This sequence comes from Strix uralensis, assembly GCF_047716275.1. NCBI lineage: Eukaryota > Metazoa > Chordata > Aves > Strigiformes > Strigidae > Strix > Strix uralensis. The sequence goes on from NW_027436760.1 coordinate 422,237, forward strand.
GTGTTACTGTTTTCTGCACAAAAGCGATTCTGCGAAGCAATGTGAACACTTCTGCTTCCCAGGCACAGAGAAGGTGCTAGCAGGGAATTCTCTGCCTGCCTTTCCCCAGTGCTCTGCAAGCTCTCCAGGACAACATAAAATCTGGGCCTCTATGCTTTCTTTCGTTCTGAACAAGTGTTATTGTTTTCTGCACAAAAGCGATTCTGCGAAGCAATGTGAACACTTCTGCTTCCCAGGCACAGAGAAGGTGCTAGCAGGTAATTCTCTGCCTGCCTTTCCCCAGTGCTCTGCAAGCTCTCCAGGACATCATAAAATCTGGGGCTCTGTGCTTTCCTTCATTCTGAACAACTGTTACTGTTTTCTGCACAAAAGCGATTCTGCGAAGCAATGTGAACACTTCTGTTTCCCAGGCACAGAGAAGGTGCTAGCAGGGAATTCTCTGCCTGCTTTTCCCCAGTGCTCTGCAAGCTCTCCAGGACAACATAAAATCTGGGGCTCTGTGCTTTCTTTCGTTCTGAACAAGTGTTACTGTTTTCTGCACAAAAGCGATTCTGCGAAGCAATGTGAACACTTCTGCTTCCCAGGCACAGAGAAGGTGCTAACAGGGAATTCTCTGCCTGCCTTTCCCCAGTGCTCTGCAAGCTCTCCAGGACAACATAAAATCTGGGGCTCTGTGCTTTCCTTCGTTCTGAACAAGTGTTACTGTTTTCTGCACAAAAGCGATTCTGCGAAGCAATGTGAAGACTTCTGCTTCCCAGGCACAGAGAAGGTGCTAGCAGGGAATTCTCTGCCTGCCTTTCCCCAGTGCTCTGCAAGCTCTCCAGGACAACATAAAATCTGGGGCTCTGTGCTTTCTTTCGTTCTGAACAAGTGTTACTGTTTTCTGCACTAAAGCGATTCTGCGAAGCAATGTGAACACTTCTGCTTCCCAGGCACAGAGAAGGTGCTAGCAGGGAATTCTCTGCCTGCCTTTCCCCAGTGCTCTGCAAGCTCTCCAGGACAACATAAAATCTGGGGCTCTGTGCTTTCCTTCGTTCTGAACAAGTGTTACTGTTTTCTGCACAAAAGCGATTCTGCGAAGCAATGTGAACACTTCTGTTTCACAGGCACAGAGAAGGTGCTAGCAGGGAATTCTCTGCCTGCTTTTCCCCAGTGCTCTGCAAGCTCTCCAGGACAACATAACATCTGGGGCTCTGTGCTTTCCTTCGTTCTGAACAAGTGTTACTGTTTTCTGCACAAAAGTGATTCTGCGAAGCAATGTGAACACTTCTGTTTCCCAGGCACAGAGAAGGTGGTAGCAGGGAATTCTCTGCCTGCTTTTCCCCAGTGCTCTGCAAGCTCTCCAGGACAACATAAAATCTGGGGCTCTGTGCTTTCTTTCGTTCTGAACAAGTGTTACTGTTTTCTGCACAAAAGCGATTCTGCGAAGCAATGGGAACACTTCTGTTTCCCAGGCACAGAGAAGGTGCTAGCAGGGAATTCTCTGCCTGCCTTTCCCCAGTGCTCTGCAAGCTCTCCAGGACAACATAAAATCTGGGGCTCTGTGCTTTCTTTCGTTCTGAACAAGTGTTACTGTTTTCTGCACAAAAGCGATTCTGCGAAGCAATGTGAACAGGCACAGAGAAGGTGGTAGCAGGGAATTCTCTGCCTGCTTTTCCCCAGTGCTCTGCAAGCTCTCCAGGACAACATAAAATCTGGGGCTCTGTGCTTTCTTTCGTTCTGAACAAGTGTTACTGTTTTCTGCACAAAAGCGATTCTGCGAAGCAATTTGAACACTTCTGCTTCCCAGGCACAGAGAAGGTGCTAGCAGGGAATTCTCTGCCTGCCTTTCCCCAGTGCTCTGCAAGCTCTCCAGGACAACATAAAATCTGGGGCTCTGTGCTTTCTTTCGTTCTGAACAAGTGTTAGGGTTTTGTGCACAAAAGCGATTCTGCGAAGCAATGTGAACACTTCTGCTTCCCAGGCACAGAGAAGGTGCTAGCAGGGAATTCTCTGCCTGCCTTTCCCCAGTGCTCTGCAAGCTCTCCAGGACAACATAAAATCTGGGGCTCTGTGCTTTCTTTCGTTCTGAACAAGTGTTACTGTTTTCTGCACAAAAGCGATTCTGCGAAGCAATGTGAACAGGCACAAAGAAGGTGCTAGCAGGGAATTCTCTGCCTGCTTTTCCCCAGTGCTCTGCAAGCTCTCCAGGACAACATAAAATCTGGGGCTCTGTGCTTTCTTTCGTTGTGAACAAGTGTTACTGTTTTCTGCACAAAAGCGATTCTGCGAAGCAATGTGAACACTTCTGCTTCCCAGGCACAGAGAAGGTGCTAGCAGGGAATTCTCTGCCTGCTTTTCCCCAGTGCTCTGCAAGCTCTCCAGGACAACATAAAATCTGGGGCTCTGTGCTTTCTTTCGTTCTGAACAAGTGTTACTGTTTTCTGCACAAAAGCGATTCTGCGAAGCAATGTGAACACTTCTGCTTCCCAGGCACAGAGAAGGTGCTAGCAGGGAATTCTCTGCCTGCCTTTCCCCAGTGCTCTGCAAGCTCTCCAGGACAACATAAAATCTGGGCCTCTGTGCTTTCTTTCGTTCTGAACAAGTGTTATTGTTTTCTGCACAAAAGCGATTCTGCGAAGCAATGTGAACACTTCTGTTTCCCAGGCACAGAGAAGGTGCTAGCAGGGAATTCTCTGCCTGCCTTTCCCCAGTGCTCTGCAAGCTCTCCAGGACAACATAAAATCTGGGGCTCTGTGCTTTCCTTCGTTCTGAACAAGTGTTACTGTTTTCTGCACAAAAGCGATTCTGCGAAGCAATGGGAACACTTCTGTTTCCCAGGCACAGAGAAGGTGGTAGCAGGGAATTCTCTGCCTGCTTTTCCCCAGTGCTCTGCAAGCTCTCCAGGACAACATAAAATCTGGGGCTCTGTGCTTTCTTTCGTTCTGAACAAGTGTTACTGTTTTCTGCACAAAAGCGATTCTGCGAAGCAATGTGAACACTTCTGCTTCCCAGGCACAGAGAAGGTGCTAGCAGGGAATTCTCTGCCTGCCTTTCCCCAGTGCTCTGCAAGCTCTCCAGGACAACATAAAATCTGGTCCTCTGTGCTTTCTTTCGTTCTGAACAAGTGTTATTGTTTTCTGCACAAAAGCGATTCTGCGAAGCAATGTGAAGACGTCTGCTTCCCAGGCACAGAGAAGGTGCTAGCAGGGAATTCTCTGCCTGCCTTTCCCCAGTGCTCTGCAAGCTCTCCAGGACAACATAAAATCTGGGGCTCTGTGCTTTCCTTCGTTCTGAACAAGTGTTACTGTTTTCTGCACAAAAGCGATTCTGCGAAGCAATGTGAACACTTCTGTTTCCCAGGCACAGAGAAGGTGCTAGCAGGGAATTCTCTGCCTGCTTTTCCCCAGTGCTCTGCAAGCTCTCCAGGACAACATAAAATCTGGGGCTCTGTGCTTTCTTTCGTTCTGAACAAGTGTTACTGTTTTCTGCACAAAAGCGATTCTGCGAAGCAATGGGAACACTTCTGTTTCCCAGGCACAGAGAAGGTGCTAGCAGGGAATTCTCTGCCTGCTTTTCCCCAGTGCTCTGCAAGCTCTCCAGGACAACATAAAATCTGGGGCTCTGTGCTTTCTTTCGTTCTGAACAAGTGTTATTGTTTTCTGCACAAAAGCGATTCTGCGAAGCAATGTGAACACTTCTGCTTCCCAGGCACAGAGAAGGTGCTAGCAGGGAATTCTCTGCCTGCCTTTCCCCAGTGCTCTGCAAGCTCTCCAGGACAACATAAAATCTGGGGCTCTGTGCTTTCTTTCATTCTGAACAAGTGTTACTGTTTTCTGCACAAAAGCGATTCTGCGAAGCAATGTGAACACTTCTGTTTCCCAGGCACAGAGAAGGTGGTAGCAGGGAATTCTCTGCCTGCCTTTCCCCAGTGCTCTGCAAGCTCTCCAGGACATCATAAAATCTGGGGCTCTGTGCTTTCCTTCATTCTGAACAACTGTTACTGTTTTCTGCACAAAAGCGATTCTGCGAAGCAATGTGAACACTTCTGTTTCCCAGGCACAGAGAAGGTGCTAGCAGGGAATTCTCTGCCTGCTTTTCCCCAGTGCTCTGCAAGCTCTCCAGGACAACATAAAATCTGGGGCTCTGTGCTTTCTTTCGTTCTGAACAAGTGTTACTGTTTTCTGCACAAAAGCGATTCTGCGAAGCAATGGGAACACTTCTGTTTCCCAGGCACAGAGAAGGTGCTAGCAGGGAATTCTCTGACTGCTTTTCCCCAGTGCTCTGCAAGCTCTCCAGGACAACATAAAATCTGGGGCTCTGTGCTTTCTTTCGTTCTGAACAAGTGTTACTGTTTTCTGCACAAAAGCGATTCTGCGAAGCAATGTGAACACTTCTGTTTCCCAGGCACAGAGAAGGTGCTAACAGGGAATTCTCTGCCTGCCTTTCCCCAGTGCTCTGCAAGCTCTCCAGGACAACATAAAATCTGGGGCTCTGTGCTTTCCTTCGTTCTGAACAAGTGTTACTGTTTTCTGCACAAAAGCGATTCTGCGAAGCAATGTGAAGACTTCTGCTTCCCAGGCACAGAGAAGGTGCTAGCAGGGAATTCTCTGCCTGCTTTTCCCCAGTGCTCTGCAAGCTCTCCAGGACAACATAAAATCTGGGGCTCTGTGCTTTCTTTCGTTCTGAACAAGTGTTACTGTTTTCTGCACAAAAGCGATTCTGCGAAGCAATGTGAACACTTCTGCTTCCCAGGCACAGAGAAGGTGCTAGCAGGGAATTCTCTGCCTGCCTTTCCCCAGTGCTCTGCAAGCTCTCCAGGACAACATAAAATCTGGGGCTCTGTGCTTTCCTTCGTTCTGAACAAGTGTTACTGTTTTCTGCACAAAAGCGATTCTGCGAAGCAATGTGAACACTTCTGTTTCCCAGGCACAGAGAAGGTGGTAGCAGGGAATTCTCTGACTGCTTTTCCCCAGTGCTCTGCAAGCTCTCCAGGACAACATAAAATCTGGGGCTCTGTGCTTTCTTTCGTTCTGAACAAGTGTTACAGTTTTCTGCACAAAAGCGATTCTGCGAAGCAATGTGAAGACTTCTGCTTCCCAGGCACAGAGAAGGTGCTAGCAGGGAATTCTCTGCCTGCCTTTCCCAAGTGCTCTGCAAGCTCTCCAGGACAACATAAAATCTGGGGCTCTGTGCTTTCTTTCGTTCTGAACAAGTGTTACTGTTTTCTGCACAAAAGCGATTCTGCGAAGCAATGGGAACACTTCTGTTTCCCAGGCACAGAGAAGGTGCTAGCAGGGAATTCTCTGCCTGCTTTTCCCCAGTGCTCTGCAAGCTCTCCAGGACAACATAAAATCTGGGGCTCTGTGCTTTCTTTCGTTCTGAACAAGTGTTATTGTTTTCTGCACAAAAGCGATTCTGCGAAGCAATGTGAACACTTCTGCTTCCCAGGCACAGAGAAGGTGCTAGCAGGGAATTCTCTGCCTGCCTTTCCCCAGTGCTCTGCAAGCTCTCCAGGACAACATAAAATCTGGGGCTCTGTGCTTTCTTTCATTCTGAACAAGTGTTACTGTTTTCTGCACAAAAGCGATTCTGCGAAGCAATGTGAACACTTCTGTTTCCCAGGCACAGAGAAGGTGGTAGCAGGGAATTCTCTGCCTGCCTTTCCCCAGTGCTCTGCAAGCTCTCCAGGACATCATAAAATCTGGGGCTCTGTGCTTTCCTTCATTCTGAACAACTGTTACTGTTTTCTGCACAAAAGCGATTCTGCGAAGCAATGTGAACACTTCTGTTTCCCAGGCACAGAGAAGGTGCTAGCAGGGAATTCTCTGCCTGCTTTTCCCCAGTGCTCTGCAAGCTCTCCAGGACAACATAAAATCTGGGGCTCTGTGCTTTCTTTCGTTCTGAACAAGTGTTACTGTTTTCTGCACAAAAGCGATTCTGCGAAGCAATGGGAACACTTCTGTTTCCCAGGCACAGAGAAGGTGCTAGCAGGGAATTCTCTGCCTGCTTTTCCCCAGTGCTCTGCAAGCTCTCCAGGACAACATAAAATCTGGGGCTCTGTGCTTTCTTTCGTTCTGAACAAGTGTTACTGTTTTCTGCACAAAAGCGATTCTGCGAAGCAATGGGAACACTTCTGTTTCCCAGGCACAGAGAAGGTGCTAGCAGGGAATTCTCTGCCTGCTTTTCCCCAGTGCTCTGCAAGCTCTCCAGGACAACATAAAATCTGGGGCTCTGTGCTTTCTTTCGTTCTGAACAAGTGTTATTGTTTTCTGCACAAAAGCGATTCTGCGAAGCAATGTGAACACTTCTGCTTCCCAGGCACAGAGAAGGTGCTAGCAGGGAATTCTCTGCCTGCCTTTCCCCAGTGCTCTGCAAGCTCTCCAGGACAACATAAAATCTGGGGCTCTGTGCTTTCTTTCATTCTGAACAAGTGTTACTGTTTTCTGCACAAAAGCGATTCTGCGAAGCAATGTGAACACTTCTGTTTCCCAGGCACAGAGAAGGTGGTAGCAGGGAATTCTCTGCCTGCCTTTCCCCAGTGCTCTGCAAGCTCTCCAGGACATCATAAAATCTGGGGCTCTGTGCTTTCCTTCATTCTGAACAACTGTTACTGTTTTCTGCACAAAAGCGATTCTGCGAAGCAATGTGAACACTTCTGTTTCCCAGGCACAGAGAAGGTGCTAGCAGGGAATTCTCTGCCTGCTTTTCCCCAGTGCTCTGCAAGCTCTCCAGGACAACATAAAATCTGGGGCTCTGTGCTTTCTTTCGTTCTGAACAAGTGTTACTGTTTTCTGCACAAAAGCGATTCTGCGAAGCAATGGGAACACTTCTGTTTCCCAGGCACAGAGAAGGTGCTAGCAGGGAATTCTCTGCCTGCTTTTCCCCAGTGCTCTGCAAGCTCTCCAGGACAACATAAAATCTGGGGCTCTGTGCTTTCTTTCGTTCTGAACAAGTGTTACTGTTTTCTGCACAAAAGCGATTCTGCGAAGCAATTTGAACACTTCTGTTTCCCAGGCACAGAGAAGGTGCTAACAGGGAATTCTCTGCCTGCCTTTCCCCAGTGCTCTGCAAGCTCTCCAGGACAACATAAAATCTGGGGCTCTGTGCTTTCCTTCGTTCTGAACAAGTGTTACTGTTTTCTGCACAAAAGCGATTCTGCGAAGCAATGTGAAGACTTCTGCTTCCCAGGCACAGAGAAGGTGCTAGCAGGGAATTCTCTGCCTGCTTTTCCCCAGTGCTCTGCAAGCTCTCCATGACAACATAAAATCTGGGGCTCTGTGCTTTCTTTCGTTCTGAACAAGTGTTACTGTTTTCTGCACAAAAGCGATTCTGCGAAGCAATGTGAACACTTCTGCTTCCCAGGCACAGAGAAGGTGCTAGCAGGGAATTCTCTGCCTGCCTTTCCCCAGTGCTCTGCAAGCTCTCCAGGACAACATAAAATCTGGGGCTCTGTGCTTTCCTTCGTTCTGAACAAGTGTTACTGTTTTCTGCACAAAAGCGATTCTGCGAAGCAATGTGAACACTTCTGTTTCCCAGGCACAGAGAAGGTGGTAGCAGGGAATTCTCTGCCTGCTTTTCCCCAGTGCTCTGCAAGCTCTCCAGGACAACATAAAATCTGGGGCTCTGTGCTTTCTTTCGTTCTGAACAAGTGTTACAGTTTTCTGCACAAAAGCGATTCTGCGAAGCAATGTGAAGACTTCTGCTTCCCAGGCACAGAGAAGGTGCTAGCAGGGAATTCTCTGCCTGCCTTTCCCAAGTGCTCTGCAAGCTCTCCAGGACAACATAAAATCTGGGGCTCTGTGCTTTCTTTCGTTCTGAACAAGTGTTACTGTTTTCTGCACAAAAGCGATTCTGCGAAGCAATGGGAACACTTTTGCTTCATAGGCACAGAGAAGGTGCTAGCAGGGAATTCTCTGCCTGCCTTTCCCCAGTGCTCTGCAAGCTCTCCAGGACAACATAAAATCTGGGGCTCTGTGCTTTCCTTCGTTCTGAACAAGTGTTACTGTTTTCTGCACAAAAGCGATTCTGCGAATCAATGTGAACACTTCTGTTTCCCAGGCACAGAGAAGGTGGTAGCAGGGAATTCTCTGCCTGCTTTTCCCCAGTGCTCTGCAAGCTCTCCAGGACAACATAGAATCTGGGGCTCTGTGCTTTCTTTTGTTCTGAACAAGTGTTAGGGTTTTGTGCACAAAAGCGATTCTGCAAAGCAATGTGAAGACTTCTGCTTCCCAGGCACAGAGAAGGTGCTAGCAGGGAATTCTCTGCCTGCTTTTCCCCAGTGCTCTGCAAGCTCTCCAGGACAACATAAAATCTGGGGCTCTGTGCTTTCTTTCGTTCTGAACAAGTGTTACTGTTTTCTGCACAAAAGCGATTCTGCGGAGCAATGTGAACAGGCACAAAGAAGGTGCTAGCAGGGAATTCTCTGCCTGCCTTTCCCCAGTGCTCTGCAAGCTCTCCAGGACAACATAAAATCTGGGGCTCTGTGCTTTCTTTCGTTCTGAACAAGTGTTATTGTTTTCTGCACAAAAGCGATTCTGCGAAGCAATGTGAACACTTCTGCTTCCCAGGCACAGAGAAGGTGCTAGCAGGGAATTCTCTGCCTGCCTTTCCCCAGTGCTCTGCAAGCTCTCCAGGACAACATAAAATCTGGGGCTCTGTGCTTTCCTTCGTTCTGAACAAGTGTTACTGTTTTCTGCACAAAAGCGATTCTGCGAAGCAATGTGAACACTTCTGTTTCCCAGGCACAGAGAAGGTGCTAGCAGGGAATTCTCTGCCTGCTTTTCCCCAGTGCTCTGCAAGCTCTCCAGGACAACATAAAATCTGGGGCTCTGTGCTTTCTTTCGTTCTGAACAAGTGTTACTGTTTTCTGCACAAAAGCGATTCTGCGAAGCAATGTGAACACTTCTGCTTCCCAGGCACAGAGAAGGTGCTAGCAGGGAATTCTCTGCCTGCTTTTCCCCAGTGCTCTGCAAGCTCTCCAGGACAACATAAAATCTGGGGCTCTGTGCTTTCTTTCGTTCTGAACAAGTGTTACTGTTTTCTGCACAAAAGCGATTCTGCGAAGCAATGTGAACACTTCTGTTTCCCAGGCACAGAGAAGGTGCTAGCAGGGAATTCTCTGCCTGCCTTTCCCCAGTGCTCTGCAAGCTCTCCAGGACAACATAAAATCTGGGCCTCTGTGCTTTCTTTCGTTCTGAACAAGTGTTATTGTTTTCTGCACAAAAGCGATTCTGCGAAGCAATGTGAAGACGTCTGCTTCCCAGGCACAGAGAAGGTGCTAGCAGGGAATTCTCTGCCTGCCTTTCCCCAGTGCTCTGCAAGCTCTCCAGGACATCATAAAATCTGGGGCTCTGTGCTTTCCTTCGTTCTGAACAACTGTTACTGTTTTCTGCACAAAAGCGATTCTGCGAAGCAATGTGAAGACTTCTGTTTCCCAGGCACAGAGAAGGTGCTAGCAGGGAATTCTCTGCCTGCTTTTCCCCAGTGCTCTGCAAGCTCTCCAGGACAACATAAAATCTGGGGCTCTGTGCTTTCTTCGTTCTGAACAAGTGTTACTGTTTTCTGCACAAAAGCGATTCTGCGAAGCAATGTGAACACTTCTGCCTCCCAGGCACAGAGAAGGTGCTAGCAGGGAATTCTCTGCCTGCCTTTCCCCAGTGCTCTGCAAGCTCTCCAGGACAACATAAAATCTGGGGCTCTGTGCTTTCTTTCGTTCTGAACAAGTGTTACTGTTTTCTGCACAAAAGCGATTCTGCGAAGCAATGTGAACACTTCTGTTTCCCAGGCACAGAGAAGGTGCTAGCAGGGAATTCTCTGCCTGCCTTTCCCCAGTGCTCTGCAAGCTCTCCAGGACAACATAAAATCTGGGCCTCTGTGCTTTCTTTCGTTCTGAACAAGTGTTATTGTTTTCTGCACAAAAGCGATTCTGCGAAGCAATGTGAAGACGTCTGCTTCCCAGGCACAGAGAAGGTGCTAGCAGGGAATTCTCTGCCTGCCTTTCCCCAGTGCTCTGCAAGCTCTCCAGGACATCATAAAATCTGGGGCTCTGTGCTTTCCTTCGTTCTGAACAACTGTTACTGTTTTCTGCACAAAAGCGATTCTGCGAAGCAATGTGAAGACTTCTGTTTCCCAGGCACAGAGAAGGTGCTAGCAGGGAATTCTCTGCCTGCTTTTCCCCAGTGCTCTGCAAGCTCTCCAGGACAACATAAAATCTGGGGCTCTGTGCTTTCTTCGTTCTGAACAAGTGTTACTGTTTTCTGCACAAAAGCGATTCTGCGAAGCAATGTGAACACTTCTGCCTCCCAGGCACAGAGAAGGTGCTAGCAGGGAATTCTCTGCCTGCCTTTCCCCAGTGCTCTGCAAGCTCTCCAGGACAACATAAAATCTGGGGCTCTGTGCTTTCTTTCGTTCTGAACAAGTGTTACTGTTTTCTGCACAAAAGCGATTCTGCGAAGCAATGTGAACACTTCTGTTTCCCAGGCACAGAGAAGGTGGTAGCAGGGAATTCTCTGCCTGCTTTTCCCCAGTGCTCTGCAAGCTCTCCAGGACAACATAAAATCTGGGGCTCTGTGCTTTCTTTCGTTCTCAACAAGTGTTACAGTTTTCTGCACAAATGCGATTCTGCGAAGCAACGTGAACACTTCTGCTTCCCAGGCACAGAGAAGGTGCTAGCAGGGAATTCTCTGCCTGCCTTTCCCCAGTGCTCTGCAAGCTCTCCAGGACAACATAAAATCTGGGGCTCTGTGCTTTCTTTCGTTCTGAACAAGTGTTACTGTTTTCTGCACAAAAGCGATTCTGCGAAGCAATGGGAACACTTCTGTTTCCCAGGCACAGAGAAGGTGCTAGCAGGGAATTCTCTGCCTGCTTTTCCCCAGTGCTCTGCAAGCTCTCCAGGACAACATAAAATCTGGGGCTCTGTGCTTTCTTTCGTTCTGAACAAGTGTTACTGTTTTCTGCACAAAAGCGATTCTGCGAAGCAATGGGAACACTTCTGTTTCCCAGGCACAGAGAAGGTGCTAGCAGGGAATTCTCTGCCTGCCTTTCCCCAGTGCTCTGCAAGCTCTCCAGGACAACATAAAATCTGGGGCTCTGTGCTTTCTTTCGTTCTGAACAAGTGTTACTGTTTTCTGCACAAAAGCGATTCTGCGAAGCAATGGGAACACTTCTGTTTCCCAGGCACAGAGAAGGTGCTAGCAGGGAATTCTCTGCCTGCTTTTCCCCAGTGCTCTGCAAGCTCTCCAGGACAACATAAAATCTGGGGCTCTGTGCTTTCTTTCGTTCTGAACAAGTGTTACTGTTTTCTGCACAAAAGCGATTCTGCGAAGCAATGTGAACACTTCTGCTTCCCAGGCACAGAGAAGGTGCTAGCAGGGAATTCTCTGCCTGCCTTTCCCCAGTGCTCTGCAAGCTCTCCAGGACAACATAAAATCTGGTCCTCTGTGCTTTCTTTCGTTCTGAACAAGTGTTATTGTTGTCTGCACAAAAGCGATTCTGCGAAGCAATGTGAAGACTTCTGCTTCCCAGGCACAGAGAAGGTGCTAGCAGGGAATTCTCTGCCTGCCTTTCCCCAGTGCTCTGCAAGCTCTCCAGGACAACATAAAATCTGGGGCTCTGTGCTTTCCTTCGTTCTGAACAAGTGTTACTGTTTTCTGCACAAAAGCGATTCTGCGAAGCAATGTGAACACTTCTGTTTCCCAGGCACAGAGAAGGTGGTAGCAGGGAATTCTCTGCCTGCTTTTCCCCAGTGCTCTGCAAGCTCTCCAGGACAACATAAAATCTGGGGCTCTGTGCTTTCTTTCGTTCTGAACAAGTGTTACTGTTTTCTGCACAAAAGCGATTCTGCGAAGCAATGTGAACACTTCTGCTTCCCAGGCACAGAGAAGGTGCTAGCAGGGAATTCTCTGCCTGCCTTTCCCCAGTGCTCTGCAAGCTCTCCAGGACAACATAAAATCTTGGGCTCTGTGCTTTCTTTCGTTCTGAACAAGTGTTACTGTTTTCTGCACAAAAGCGATTCTGCGAAGCAATGGGAACACTTCTGTTTCCCAGGCACAGAGAAGGTGTCAGCAGGGAATTCTCTGCCTGCTTTTCCCCAGTGCTCTGCAAGCTCTCCAGGACAACATAAAATCTGGGGCTCTGTGCTTTCTTTCGTTCTGAACAAGTGTTATTGTTTTCTGCACAAAAGCGATTCTGCGAAGCAATGTGAACACTTCTGCTTCCCAGGCACAGAGAAGGTGCTAGCAGGGAATTCTCTGCCTGCCTTTCCCCAGTGCTCTGCAAGCTCTCCAGGACAACATAAAATCTGGGGCTCTGTGCTTTCCTTCGTTCTGAACAAGTGTTACTGTTTTCTGCACAAAAGCGATTCTGCGAAGCAATGTGAACACTTCTGTTTCCCAGGCACAGAGAAGGTGGTAGCAGGGAATTCTCTGCCTGCCTTTCCCCAGTGCTCTGCAAGCTCTCCAGGACAACATAAAATCTGGGGCTCTGTGCTTTCTTTCGTTCTGGAAAGTGTTACTGTTTTCTGCACAAAAGCGATTCTGCGAAGCAATGGGAACACTTCTGTTTCCCAGGCACAGAGAAGGTGCTAGCAGGGAATTCTCTGCCTGCTTTTCCCCAGTGCTCTGCAAGCTCTCCAGGACAACATAAAATCTGGGGCTCTGTGCTTTCTTTCGTTCTGAACAAGTGTTACTGTTTTCTGCACAAAAGCGATTCTGCGAAGCAATGTGAACACTTCTGCTTCCCAGGCACAGAGAAGGTGCTAGCAGGGAATTCTCTACCTGCCTTTCCCCAGTGCTCTGCAAGCTCTCCAGGACAACATAAAATCTGGGGCTCTGTGCTTTCCTTCGTTCTGAACAAGTGTTACTGTTTTCTGCACAAAAGCGATTCTGCGAAGCAATGTGAACACTTCTGTTTCCCAGGCACAGAGAAGGTGCTAGCAGGGAATTCTCTGCCTGCTTTTCCCCAGTGCTCTGCAAGCTCTCCAGGACAACATAAAATCTGGGGCTCTGTGCTTTCTTTCGTTCTGAACAAGTGTTACTGTTTTCTGCACAAAAGCGATTCTGCGAAGCAATGTGAACACTTCTGCTTCCCAGGCACAGAGAAGGTGCTAGCAGGGAATTCTCTGCCTGCCTTTCCCCAGTGCTCTGCAAGCTCTCCAGGACAACATAAAAACTGGGGCTCTGTGCTTTCCTTCGTTCTGAACAAGTGTTACTGTTTTCTGCACAAAAGCGATTCTGCGAAGCAATGTGAACACTTCTGTTTCCCAGGCACAGAGAAGGTGCTAGCAGGGAATTCTCTGCCTGCTTTTCCCCAGTGCTCTGCAAGCTCTCCAGGACAACATAAAATCTGGGGCTCTGTGCTTTCTTTCGTTCTGAACAAGTGTTACTGTTTTCTGCACAAAAGCGATTCTGCGAAGCAATGGGAACACTTCTGTTTCCCAGGCACAGAGAAGGTGCTAGCAGGGAATTCTCTGCCTGCTTTTCCCCAGTGCTCTGCAAGCTCTCCAGGACAACATAAAATCTGGGGCTCTGTGCTTTCTTTCGTTCTGAACAAGTGTTACTGTTTTCTGCACAAAAGCGATTCTGCGAAGCAATGTGAACACTTCTGCTTCCCAGGCACAGAGAAGGTGCTAGCAGGGAATTCTCTGCCTGCTTTTCCCCAGTGCTCTGCAAGCTCTCCAGGACAACATAAAATCTGGGGCTCTGTGCTTTCCTTCGTTCTGAACAAGTGTTATTGTTTTCTGCACAAAAGCGATTCTGCGAAGCAATGTGAACACTTCTGTTTCCCAGGCACAGAGAAGGTGCTAGCAGGGAATTCTCTGCCTGCTTTTCCCCAGTGCTCTGCAAGCTCTCCAGGACAACATAAAATCTGGGGCTCTGTGCTTTCTTTCGTTCTGAACAAGTGTTACTGTTTTCTGCACAAAAGCGATTCTGCGAAGCAATGTGAACACTTCTGTTTCCCAGGCACAGAGAAGGTGCTAGCAGGGAATTCTCTGCCTGCCTTTCCCCAGTGCTCTGCAAGCTCTCCAGGACATCATAAAATCTGGGGCTCTGTGCTTTCTTTCGTTCTGAACAAGTGTTACTGTTTTCTGCACAAAAGCGATTCTGCGAAGCAATGGGAACACTTCTGTTTCCCAGGCACAGAGAAGGTGCTAGCAGGGAATTCTCTGCCTGCTTTTCCCCAGTGCTCTGCAAGCTCTCCAGGACAACATAAAATCTGGGGCTCTGTGCTTTCTTTCGTTCTGAACAAGTGTTAGGGTTTTGTGCACAAAAGCGATTCTGCGAAGCAATGTGAACACTTCTGTTTCCCAGGCACAGAGAAGGTGGTAGCAGGGAATTCTCTGCCTGCTTTTCCCCAGTGCTCTGCAAGCTCTCCAGGACAACATAAAATCTGGGGCTCTGTGCTTTCCTTCGTTCTGAACAAGTGTTATTGTTTTCTGCACAAAAGCGATTCTGCGAAGCAATGTGAACACTTCTGTTTCCCAGGCACAGAGAAGGTGCTAGCAGGGAATTCTCTGCCTGCTTTTCCCCAGTGCTCTGCAAGCTCTCCAGGACAACATAAAATCTGGGGCTCTGTGCTTTCTTTCGTTCTGAACAAGTGTTACTGTTTTCTGCACAAAAGCGATTCTGCGAAGCAATGTGAACACTTCTGTTTCCCAGGCACAGAGAAGGTGCTAGCAGGGAATTCTCTGCCTGCTTTTCCCCAGTGCTCTGCAAGCTCTCCAGGACAACATAAAATCTGGGGCTCTGTGCTTTCTTTCATTCTGAACAAGTGTTACTGTTTTCTGCACAAAAGCGATTCTGCGAAGCAATGTGAACACTTCTGTTTCCCAGGCACAGAGAAGGTGGTAGCAGGGAATTCTCTGCCTGCCTTTCCCCAGTGCTCTGCAAGCTCTCCAGGACATCATAAAATCTGGGGCTCTGTGCTTTCTTTCGTTCTGAACAAGTGTTACTGTTTTCTGCACAAAAGCGATTCTGCCAAGCAATGGGAACACTTCTGTTTCCCAGGCACAGAGAAGGTGCTAGCAGGGAATTCTCTGCCTGCTTTTCCCCAGTGCTGTGCAAGCTCTCCAGGACAACATAAAATCTGGGGCTCTGTGCTTTCTTTCGTTCTGAACAAGTGTTACTGTTTTCTGCACAAAAGCGATTCTGCGAAGCAATGGGAACACTTCTGTTTCCCAGGCACAGAGAAGGTGCTAGCAGGGAATTCTCTGCCTGCTTTTCCCCAGTGCTCTGCAAGCTCTCCAGGACAACATAAAATCTGGGGCTCTGTGCTTTCTTTCGTTCTGAACAAGTGTTACTGTTTTCTGCACAAAAGCGATTCTGCGAAGCAATTTGAACACTTCTGTTTCCCAGGCACAGAGAAGGTGGTAGCAGGGAATTCTCTGACTGCTTTTCCCCAGTGCTCTGCAAGCTCTCCAGGACAACATAAAATCTGGGGCTCTGTGCTTTCTTTCGTTCTGAACAAGTGTTACAGTTT